>NW_007079851.1:2399-3276 GCF_000164805.1 Carlito syrichta | reverse complement strand
CGAGGCGGAGGGGTCGCCGGAGCCCGCGGGTCGAGGCTGCGGGGCCCCAGAGTGAGACCCCGGCTCAACAAATAACAAAACCGAAGAAAACCAAATTTGTCCAACGTTGCTATTCATAAAGTGTAAAAGCGTAAGGGAAATACCTTTTTAGAAAAGAGTATGCAAGAAACACTGACGGGGAGCAGCCTCCACGCTTGCCACCGCCACTAGTGACCTGCCTTTGCCCGCCGCACTTCAGGGGCAGGAATCGCTCGCCACTCAGGTCGCTGACTTATTCGCGAGCCGTCCTTTACACCTGCCTGCCCGAAACTTGCTCCCGGTGGCGCTCTGTCCTCCCAGGCGGCTCTACGCCAGCCTGGCCGCTCCACCACCAGCTGCTCAGGCATCTGAGGAAAGCGCTCTCCGTCTCCCTGGCGGCCTTCGCGTGCCCGGACTCAAGAGCCCAGGCGCCGCGGCCAGGCCTCAGGGCTCGGCTCTGCGCCCCTCCTATCCTTGCCCTAGCGACGCCCAGGACAGGGCACAGCCCTCGCTCCAGGCGAGGCCTGGAGGGGCGGAGGGAGCCGGACAGAGCAGTCACCTGCAGACCCGGACGGTGCAGCTCGGCCAGCCCGCTTAAGCCGCCCCAGCCTTCGCCTCGACAGCTCACACCACACGTTCGAGTCCCCTGGCGTCCTTTTCGCAAGGACCGTGAAGTCGCACCCGGCTCTGCGGCGGCTGCGCGGGCGTCGCTCCTTAGGAGGCCGCACACTCCCGCGGCGCCCCCGCTCCCCAAGCTAGGTCCGCGGGACGGCAAGGCATCTGCTGTGGGGACACTCTGGGAGCCCGCCCTGCACTAGGAACCCATTGAGTCTGGGCCCCCACGCTCGGTCTCGCCGCT
>NW_007079851.1:0-1189 GCF_000164805.1 Carlito syrichta | reverse complement strand
GCAGCTGCCTCCGGCTCCGGCACGCCCCGACTGGCGGGAACGCGGCCTCCTCCCGCCCCGTTTTCCCGCAGCTGGACGCTGCCACTGGCCTCCGGGGACCGAGGGTTCCCGAACTTCCCAGGAAAGGAGGGAACCCTCGAGGCAGCCGGTCCCCGGGGCCGACACTGTCCCTTTGGCGGTTTTACGGCCGTGGAAGAGGCCCCTTGGAGAGCCCGCGACCCTGCACCGCCTACTCATGGAGCAAGGCTTAAATGGGCCCCACTTGCTGTAATGAGGATGCTTACGGCCTTGAAGGTCCTTTTTAGCTCTGAAAGGAAGCCTTCTCACTAGGTGGCACAATCCCTGTTGTTATTAGCATTACCACTGACATTTCTTTTGATTTGCAGAAGGCTTTGTGGTGCCCACATGTGATGATGTTGACCTGGTTATAGTTGTTTCACAGAAGATAAGTTTGAGACCCCCAAAGGCTCAAGGCCTCTGCTGAGATTCTCAGACAGGCTGTCTTCTCCATTGGATGGTCCCAGGGACATGTTCCTTGAATGCCCAAAGATGTGACCAACATGGCTGCTTTAGAATGAATTTATTCTTTCAGGCATCTTAGGCATTTAACTCAGGAAGAACCCTGGCATGCCTGAGCATTGACAAGAGTGTGGGAGTCTGTGTTCTTGGGACACATTGTCATCTTGCCTCCCATCTCTTAGATCAGTTCCCCTACCTACCAGCATAAAGTAGAAGTGGGGAGGAGAGGGGAACACTTCTTTGAGGGTTCAGAGGAACTGTCAAAAAGGCCCCTGGTCTAGAATTCTCCCACACTTACTCTGTAGGTAAGACCACACTGCTTCTGAGCTTAAAATGTTACCAGGAAAAATCTAGTCTGATTTTAGACGGGGCTCACAGGCCACCTGTCTTGAAAAGAATCTCCTGTTGCCTCTGAGGCAAAAAAAAAAAAAAAAAAGGGCAGGGAGAGTCAGATTTCCAACCTTCATACCAAAGTTGGTGCTATAATTAGCTTTGTCTCAAATCAAATTATGGGCTTCTGGGTTGTGGAGAAGAACTGTGTCTAGAGCCAGACATGTATTGCATTCAAGAAATGATAGCCAATCCTTTTCTTATAGTATTATGGTAGTTGTTCAAGGTCCACTTATGAGTGAGAACATGTGATACTCAGATCTTTGTTTCTGTGAGAGGT
>NW_007079850.1:0-918 GCF_000164805.1 Carlito syrichta | reverse complement strand
CCTTACTACCTTCTTGAGAGATTCCCTCAGTTGGGGCACACAGAAGGATGTTGTTGAGGTATTGCAACACTTTTACCTGGGGAAATGAGAACTCAGAGAGGTCTGTTGACAATGCTTGCCCAAACAGATGAGGACTATCTCGAAATCCCTGGGGCAGTATTGTCCAAGTTAATTGGGTGGAGTGATTGGAAGGATCTTCAAAGGCAAATATATATTTATTGGGAATCAGAGTGTACTGGAAGGCAAAAGAAAGCATCCGTTAGGTCCAGGGCTGTGAACTATTTGGTTCCCTTAGGCATCTGGGTTAATAAAGAATAGGGATTGAGAACCACCAGCTGTATTGGAATCAAAGCCTCATTAATGAGGTGAAGGTCCTTAACTAGTCTCCATTCTCCATTGGGGTTTTGTACTCCTAATATTGGGGTGTTAAAAGGGTTGCTGCAGGGTTTAAGGAGGCCCTGTTTCTTCAGATTATTAATAATAACTCCCAATCCCTTCTTAACCTCTGATTTTTAAGAAATATTGCTTTTGATTGGAAGGAAGTGGGGTCCTTAAGATGAATACAGATGGGTATGGCTGTTGTAGCCTGGCCAGTGTCTCCCTGAGTTGCCCACACTTCTGGATTGATATCAATTTCCACTAGGGGCAGGCAAAGAAGCTGTCAAGGGACCCATGGAAGAACAATGGCTCCCATACGAGCCAAAATATCCCTGCCTAACAGAGAACTTGGACTCCCAAGCACTATTAGGAAGGCATGATTAAATAAGAAGTCTCCCCAGCTATAACTAAGGGGTTGGGAAAAGTGTCAGATTAAAGGCTGTCCTGAGAAGCCCTGTAAGTCGGGCTAAGGAGGAGAGAAGAGCTAGATTGGAGAGAGAACTGATAGGGAAGCACAAATGTCCAGGAGGAAGTTTACCT
>NW_007079849.1:21759-22300 GCF_000164805.1 Carlito syrichta | reverse complement strand
TAAAAAATAGATAAATAAATAAAATGGACATTTGGAGAGCGGGAAGGATTTGTCTGTGTGGGACCGGCTGGGGTAGAGGAGCCACATATGAAGGGTCAAACCGTCCCAGCTTCCTTCCAGAAAGCACCTTCCAAGACTGACTGCTCTCCCTTTAAGAGTGGCCCCGCCCCACTCAGCATCCAATGCCAATCTAATGCCGATGGCCAATCGCAGAAGAGAAGAGACCACTTCCGCGCCTCAACCACACTAGGGGGCGGGTCAGAGAGCGGGAGAGGCGGGACCCTCTTGGTCACGTGACCCACACCATTGGCCAGTGGCCGCGGCGACGTGAAGCCGTTAAGCGGCGCTCATTGGCCAGAGAAGGCGTGCGGCCACGCCCCCCGCGGGCGCGGGTTTGGTTGCGCGGCCGCCGGGAAGGAGACGCTGCCCTTCCGCAGCGATGGGCGCCTGGGTGAGCGGCGGTCGGAGCCGGACCCCTTAAGCGGGCGGGCGGCGCGGCGGGGCCCGGGACGGAGGCTTGCACCGGGAGGCTGAGGGGCGG
>NW_007079849.1:15766-21622 GCF_000164805.1 Carlito syrichta | reverse complement strand
CGAGAGGGTGCCTTGCCGCGGGATGGAACGAGGAGGTGCCCGGGTCGGGGCGGAGAAGCCCCGGCCCGGAACGCCGCGGGGATTGGGCCGGGGCGCGGGCCGGGGAAGCAGGCGGGGCGAGAGGTGCAGGACTGCGGGTCGTGGGCGGCGCCGGAGGGTGCCCGGGTGGTGCCCAAGGGTATTCTGGGGGCCTCACCTGGGCTGCGCACGGACGGGCTGTGGGTCCGGGGTGGGAGGAACCGTTGCCCAAGACGGGGTGTCGCTGAGGCCCAGAGCGGGAATGCCCCGTGCCCGACCGATGGGACCCGCGGGGCGTCCAGGCGGCGGTGACCGGGAGGCTGGGTCGAGGAGTGTGCCTGGGCCGGGACGTGACTGGGGTCGCGGCATAAGGGGCAGGCGCTGCCCGGCAGAGTCATCAGTGGGGCTGTCCGGGACCGGGGAGGAGGTGTCCAGGCTGGGGGTGTTGCAAGTGCCTGGCGGGGGTGGGAGGAGGAGGTGGCTGCCCCGGTGGGGCCAGGCCCTGCACAGCGTTGGCAGTGTCCACTTGAGGGGCGGGCATCGCCATGGGCCTTTCGTTGTGCCGACCGGGTGGGTGGTGCCAGGGAACGGACAGGGTGTGGGTGGGCTGGATTTGGGTCCATCCCTGGAGTGGAGCGGCCTTGGGGGCTGGTGGTGTTACCTCGCACCTGTTGCTTTTCCTCTTGGTGGGGAGAGTGCAGGCTGCTCTGGACACCCCTGCAAACACCAGGCCTCCGTCTCCACCTCCCAACCCCGTCCCACCTGTGGACCTGTGTTCGGGCTCATTTGTTTTTTTTTTTTAAAGTTGGAGTCTGGCCGGGCTCAGTGGCTCAGCCTGTAATCCCGCGCCTTTGGGAGGCTGAGGTGAGTGGATTGCCTGAGCCCGCGGGTTCGAGACCCGCCTGGGCAGCGAGACCTCATCTCTACAATAAATCAAAAAATCAGCCGGGTGTAGCGCATGCCTGTAATTCCAGCTACTTGGAAGGCTGAGGTGGAAGGATCGCCGGAGCCCAGCAGGTTGAGGCTGTGGTGGCCGGAAGCGGCCATTGCACTCCAGTCTGGGCCAGCGAGTGAGACTCCAACTCAAAAAATAAAAAATAAAGTTGGAGTCTCACTCTGTCTCCCAGGCTGGAGTGCAGTGGCACGCTCACAGCCATCGCAGCCCCGACCTGCTGGGCTCAGGCAATCCCACCGCCTCAGCCTCAGCCTTCCAAGTAGCTGGAATTATAGGCATGCGCCACCCACCATGCCTAGCTAATTATTTATTTATTTATTGTAGAGATGGAGTCTTGCTGTGTTGTCCAGGCTGGTCTCAAACTCCTGGGCTCAAGCAATCCTCCTGCCTTGGCTTCCCAAAGCGCTGGGATTACTGCATGAGCCACTGCATCGGCCCAGGCTTATCTTTATAACTTCATATGGGCTTCTCAATTAGGGGCCCAGATGTCCTTTCAGATATGGCCTGGAGGGAGCAGTGGTTAGGTACCACCATTTCAGCCTTGAGATCCCCAGAGCTAGTTCAAGTCCCAGCTTGGGCACATCCTCTGTGACCTCTGGCAGGCTGCTCCCCTCTCAGAGCCTCAGTGTTCCCCATCCTTGAGCTAATCCTTGATTATCATGAGGGTTCTGCAAGTGAGTAGACTTAGCTTTTGAGGGAGAGCCTGTCTGAGCCTGACCTGGAACAAGCACTCGGGAAACAGTAGCTGCTGATCGCCTAACATTCTTGTCTTCCCTTCTGAGGCCTGAGCCGGGCCGGGCAGGGGAGGAGTAGCTTACAGTGTTAACCAGCCCCTGAACACCAGAGTTTACATAGTTGGATTTGCAGCCTCACGGCAGGGTGTCTCCTCCCCTTGATGACAGACGGTTTCCTTAGCCCTAGTAGCCCTAGAACGTCACCCTGGCCGCCCCCACACCCCCAGGCCTAGAGCTGCACTGATGGGATCATTCGTCCTTCACCCCTCCCTGGGGATAAGCTGTTTTTCGTGCTGGCCCAGTGACTCTGGCTGCCTTCCCAGGGAGACAGGGTCTGTCCTGGGCTGCGTGTTCCTTCTGCTTGAGGTCCCAGGAGACCTTGGAGGCATCTGTGGGCTTGGTGCTGGTGGTTGGGGAGCACCCTGCAGGGTCTTGGAGTCTGGGCTATGTGTGACCAAGCCACTTAGCCCCTGGCCTTGAGATGGGGCAGTGGGGGCACCATGGAGGGCAGCCCCAGAAGGTCCAGGGAAAGCTCCCTCATCCTTTGTGGTTCTGCTGGGGACTTGCCACTTCCTGCTGTGTGTCACATTTAACAAAAGGGCTGTGTGGAGCACAGAGTCTAGAGTCCACCAGACTTTGGCCCAAAACCTGACTCCACCATATATAAGCTGTATGACTTTGGACTCCAGACTTAGCCTTGTGAGACTCAGTTTCCTTTTTAGGAAGGGCGGAAGGTGGGTGGCATAACTTTTACAGGATTGCAACGCTTCCATGAGGTGATGTACGTACAGAACTCAAGTGCAAAGTATACATACAATGTACAGTAGCTTTTGTTATCTGGAGAGATGTTCTGCTGTTTTCAAAATAGCTCACAGGAAAGAAAACGTTCTTGGCTTTGTGGGAAAAGACGCAGTGATCTCAGTCTGGGGCCTGAGAGTTTTGGTTAGCAAATGGCCAGTGGGTTTTTTTTTATTTTTTGAGTTGGAGTCTTGCTCTATCTCCCAGGCTGGAGTTCAGGGGCACGCTCATGACCACCGCAGCCTCCACCTGCTAGGCTCAGGCGATCCTTCCGCCTCAGCCTTCCAAATAGCCGGAACTACAGACGCATGACACCACACCTGGCTAATTTTTTGATTTATTGTAGAGATGAGGTCTCACCAAGTTGCCTGGACTAGTCTAGAACCTGTGGCTCAGGCAGTCCTCTCACCTCAGCCTCCCAAAGTGCTGGGATTATGACATGAGCCATCACACCCTACAGCCTGTGGCTTTTTGGGGCTTTTTTTGTTTGTTTTGTTTTTTTGAGTTGGAGTCTCACTCTGTCGCCCAGACTGGAGTGCAGTGGCCGCTCCCGGCCACTGCAGCCTCGACCTGCTGGACTCCAGCGATCCTTGCGCCTCAGCCTTCCAAGTAGCTGGAACTACAGGTGCGCGCTACCACTCCCGGCTAATTTTTTATTTATTGTAGAGATGAGGTCTCGCCAAGTTGCCCAGGCGGTTCTCAATCCCCTGAGCTCAGGCAGTCCTCTCACCTCAGCCTCCCAAAGGCGCAGGATTACAGGGTGAGCCACCAAGCCCAGCTCAGCCTATGGGTTTTAAAAGATTGGAAAGGTGGGTCAGCCTGTAATCCCAGCACTTTGGGAGGCCAAGGAGAGAGGATTACCTGAGCCTGGGGGTTTGAGACCAGCCTGGGCAACTTGGCGAGACCTCATCTATACAATAAGTTTCAAAAACTAGCTGGGACTGGTGGTATGCAGAGTGAGACTCCAACTTAAAAAAAAAAGATTGGGAAAATGTGGCAGACAGTTCCAAGTTTGAGAGTGACCCTCCATCTCCAGGCCCTAAGTCCTCTCCTGGGCCAGCAGGCCAGGAATGTTCCCACTCCCAGGGCTCATGGCAGGCAGAGGTCTGTGGGGTGTTTGACTGCCTGCTAACTGGCATATACCAGGCCTGGTCCAGGCTGGTATTCTAGATGTAGGGGCTCCCACCTCATCCCCTAAGGGCGCTTATGCGTGCATTTCTGTGTGTCCTGTGTGTGTATTCTTGTGTCTGACTTGGTCATCTGTTTCTTAGCTCTGTGGAGGGACCCTCTGGTATGTGTATCCCTGTCCTTCTGGGGTGTGGACGGTGCCCAAGACCCAGCTGACAACCAGTTGAAGACGTTCTCCTTGGAAGCTCCCGACCCTGAGGGCTCTTGCCTGGGGTGCCTGTCCTGCTATGGCGTTCCGGAGGACTGAGGGCATGTCCATGATCCAGGCCCTGGCCATGACAGTGGCTGAGATCCCTGTGTTCCTGTACACGACATTTGGGCAGGTAAGGATTGGGGTGCAACGGCTCATGCCTATAATTTCAGCACTTTGGGAAGCTGAGGCAGGAGGATCGTTTGAGCCCAGGAGTTCAAGACCAGTCTGGACCACATAGTGAGACTCCATCTATATAAAGAAAAAAAAAAATTAGCCAGTTGTGGTGGTATATGCCTGTAGTGCCAGGTATGTCATTGCACTCTGGTTAGCAACAGAGTGAGACCTGGTCTCTGAAAAAACTACAATAAAATAAAAAGGTTTGGGGTGGGTTGTGTTCCTGTCCATTACTTCTCTCAGATGCTCAGCCCAGGGTCCCTCTACATCCAGGAAACCTCATTATTTCTGCCCCAGCCATCGGGTACCTCCTCCTTGAGTAGAATGGGAAGAACTGGGTAGTAGACTGGGTCCTTGAGCCTACCCTTCACCCTAAGACTCTGTGACCTCTTGACCTCCGTGACCTCTTTACTTCGTGACCTCTCATCCTTAAAAGGTGTCAGTCCTACCTTTCCCAACCTCAAATGTTTGTGGCTGACTGGGCCTCTTAGCCCTTCCTAAAGCTCTCTGCCCTATGGGATACAGTCCCCCTAAGGGTCTCCCAGGCTAGTGGGCAGAGAGTGAGGGTGCAGCTGTAGGAAGTGTATAGACAGGGGTCAGAGACTGGGTGCCATGGCTCATGCTTGTAATTCCAGAACTTTCAGAGGCTGAGGTGGGAGGATTGCTTAAGCCCAGGAGTTTGAGAACAGCCTGGGCAACATAGTGAGATCCCATCACTACAAAAAAAACCCAAATTTAAAAATTAACCAATTATGGTGATGCATGCCTGTAGTCCTAGCTACTCAGGAGGCTGAGGAGGGAGGATCACATGAGCCTAGGAGGTTGAGACTGCAGTGAGCCTTGATCATCTCACTACATTCCATCCTGGGCAACAGAGTAAGACCTTGTCTCAAAAAAAAAAAGAGAGAGAGAGAGACCCTGTCCTACTCCAGTGTAGAGGAAGAGACAGACAGACGCTATACTGACTAGTAGATTGACTAGCAGATTGTAGACTGTGTCCTGATGACAGATTTCCTCACTGGTGAGCTTGGATTGCATCAGTCTGCTCCAGCCTGGGTGACAGAGGGAGACCGTGTCTCAAAAAAAAAAAAAAGAAAGAGAAATGGGATTCGGCAGACCTGGGTTCAATTTCTTTCTTTCTTTTTGTTGAGTTGGAGTTTTACTCTGTGGCCCAGGCTGGAGTGCAGTGACACGCTCACGGCCACTGCAGCCTCGACCTACTGGGCTCAGGTGATCCTTTTGCCTCAGCCTTCCAAGTAGCTGAAACTACAGGCATGTGCCAACACACCCGGCTAATTTTTTTTTACTTTTTTTTGCAGAGATGAGGTCTTGCCAAGATGCTCAGGCTGGTCTCAAACCTCTGGGTTCAGGCAATCATCTTGCCTTGGCCTCCCAAAGTGCTGGGATTACAGGCATGAGCCATTGCGCCCAGCTGCAGTTTCTGTCTGTCTGTTGCCTTTAACATGTGTCTTAACCCACATCAGCCTCAGGTTCCTTGTCTGGAAGATAATGGTGATCCAGACAGATACCACGGGTCAGGTCCTGGTGCAGTGCCTGGCCTGGTAGGTGCCTACTCACTACAACTGGTATAACCGTGGCTGACAGTGCTGGGGACACCCGCACTGGCATTTTGCTGTCTGTACGTCTTGCGGTCTGTGTTTCAGTGAGGATGATCAGTTTCCCTTTCCGGTGGTAGCTGCCTCCCAGTCCCTCTTCTACTCAGCACGTGCTGTGTTTCAGTGAGGATGATCAGTTTCCCTTTCCGGTGGTAGCTGCCTCCCAGTCCCTCTTCTGCT
>NW_007079849.1:14041-14827 GCF_000164805.1 Carlito syrichta | reverse complement strand
CTAATTTTTGATTTATTGTAGAGATGAGGTCTTGCCAAGTTGCCCAGGCAGGTCTCGAACCCGCGAGCTCAGGCATCCACTCACCTCAGCCTCTCAAAACGCAGGATTACAGGCGGAGCCACCGAGCCCAGCTAGTTTTTTCTTTTTTTGTAGAGAGGAGGTCTTGCTATGTTTCCTAGGCTGGTCTCAAACTCCTGAGTTTAAGCAATCCTCCCATCTTGGCTTCCAAAAGTACTGGGATTACAGGCCTGAGCCACCACCCCCAGCCCCCTTCTCTTTCAAAAAGTTAGGTTTAGATTAGATTTGGTGGCTCACACCTGTAATCCCAGCACTTTGGGAGGCCAAGGTGGGAGGATTGCATAAATTCAGACGTTCAAGACTGGCTTGAGCAACAAAAAAATTAGCCAGGCATAGTAGCACAGGCATGTAACTCTAGCTCGGGAGGCTGAGGCAGGAGGATTGCCTGAGCCTAGGAGGTCAAGACTGTGTTGAGCTGTGATCGTGCCACTGCGCAGTTATAACTCATTGCATTTTCATACTCCTGGCCCAAGCAATCCTTTGAGTTGGAGTCTCACTGTCTTGCCCAGGCTGGAGTGCAGTGAGTGCCACGCTCGTAGCGACCACAGCCTCAACCTGCTGGGCTCAGGCGATCCCTCCACCTCAGCCTTCCAACTAGTTGGAACTACAGGCACATGCTACCATGCCTGGCTAATTTGTTTTTTTGTTTTTTGTTTTTTTTTCAAGTTGGAGTCTCACTCTGTCGCCCATACTGGAGTGCAGTGGCTG
>NW_007079849.1:7307-13989 GCF_000164805.1 Carlito syrichta | reverse complement strand
GTTGATTTATTGTAGAAATGAGGTCTCACTGCCCAGGCGGGTCTCGAACCCTCGGGCTCAGGCAGTTCACTCACCTCAGTTTCCCAAAGGCACGGGATTACAGACTGAGCCACTGAGCCCGGCTTTGTTTGTTTTTTATTGTAGAAAGAAGGTCTGTCTAAATTGCCCAGGCTGGTCTTGATTCCGATTCTGCAGGCTCAGGCAATCCACTCACCTTGGCCTCCCAAAGTGCTGGCATAACAGACTGAGGCACTGAGCCCAGCCAACACTTGTTTTAAAAAACAAAAGTTAGGCCGGGCTCGGTGGCTCAACCTGTAATCCCACGCCTTGGGAGGCCGAGGTGAGTGAATTGCCTGAGCCCGCGGGTTCGAGACCTGCCTAGGCAACTTGGCAAGACCTCATCTCTACAATAAATCAAAAAAAAAATTAGCCGGGCATGGTAGCGCGCGCCTGTAGTTCCAGCTACTTGGAAGGCTGGGGCAGAAAGATCGCCGGAGCCCAGCAGGTCGAGGCTGTGGTGGCCGGGAATGGCCAGGCACTCCAGTCTGGGCGACAGAGTGAGACGCCAACTCAAAAAAAAAAAAAAAAAAACAAAAGTGGCCAGGTGTGGCGGCTCACACCTGTAATCCCTGCACTTTGGGAGGCCAAGACAAAAAGATTGCTTGAGGCCACCTCTGCAAAAAAGTAAAAACTTAGCCATATGTGGTGGTGCACTCTTTTAGTTCCAGCTACTCATGAAGCTGAGTCGGAAAACTCACTTGAGCCCAGAAATTTGAGGCTGTGGTGAGCACCACTGTACTCCAGCCTGGTTAACACAGCAAGACCCTGTCTCTTAAAAAAAAAAAAAAAAACCCGGGCTCAGTGGCTCAGCCTGTTATCCCGCGCCTTTGGGAGGCTGAGGTGAGTGGATTGCCTGAGCCTGCAGCTTCGAGACCCGCCTGGGCAACAAGACCTCATCTCTACAATAAGTCAAAAAATCAGTGGTAGCGCATGCCTGTAATTCCGGCTACTTGGAAGGCTGAGGCGGAAGGATCGCCGGAGCCCAGCAGGTCGAGGCTGCAGTGGCTGTAAGCGGCCACTGCACTCCAGTCTGGGCGACAGAGTGAGACTCCACCCAAAAAAAAAAAGAAGCAGAAGTCTCTTTCTGTGAAAATATATTTTAATTGTGAATTATTGCAAAAGGGAATTCTAAATGAGTCACTCAGCAGCACAGGGAAGCCGAGTTGAGGCAGGGGAACAGTTGGCCCTCATTCCTGGCTGCTCCAGCCTATCTGTGTCCAGCCCTGTGCAGGGTGATAGGGAGGTGGCAGGGAGCAGGACAAGAGGGAGGGCCACATACTTGGGGGCTCTGCCGTTGTCTGACTCCCGTCATCAGGACGGGTTCCCAGTGTGTGAGGAAGGGGATGGTGGCCTGGATGGGGCGTGTCCTCGGGCGCAGGCCTGTGCAACCCACCCTCCTGCTCCTTGCAGGCTACTCCAGCCGGAGGGTCCAGAGCCCCAGCAGCAAGAGTAACGACACGCTCAGCGGCATCTCCTCCATCGAGCCCAGCAAGCGCTCAGGCTCCTGCCACAGCGTGGCCTCGGTGAGCAGCGGGGGTGCCGACCCACCCCAGGCTCAGCCCTCCTGAGGACTCTGCCTCAGGAAGCCTGTGGACTGGTAGGGCGATGGGAGGTATTCATTCATTCGTTCATTCATTCTGGTGCGCTTATCCACACATGCAGGCTGTCAGCGACTGTCACCGATCACTCACTGTGCTGGGCATAGGTGGGAGCGAGGTAGGCAGGTACAGGGGGAGCGGTTGGTGGCCTCTCAGGGACGCAGGCCTGTGAGGGACAGTTGTTCACTCACTCATCAGACCCTGAGCGGGCACCTGCATGGTGCCAGGGACTGCCAGGCACCAGGGATGCAAGGGCAATAGGACACAGAGAAAGCTGTCTTCTCCTGGGGGCAGCTTTGGTTCATTCGTTCATGAGGTTATTAATTCCATCAGCAAGCAGAGGCCCAGCCCTGAGCAGGGCACTGCCTGAGGACACAAGCAGGGGGACCTGGTGCTGGAGGGGCCGCAGCCCAGTGGGGAGGTGGGTGAGAGTCGGGGCCCTGGTACAGTGTGGCACTCTCTGTCTTCCTTGTCCAAATGGGAGGATCCCCAGAGTAGGGAACGGGTAAACGCAGGCAGGAGCAGGGCTCACGGTGGGATCCATAGGAGGATGCCGCTTCCTTGGCTGGGCCCTGGCCTCGCTGTGTCTCCCTGCTTTGACATTCCTGGAGGCGCTTCGAGTTGGCACGCCCAGGCCATCCTGAGGGTAACTGAGGATGGTGTTTGGGGAGAGTATGTGGCGTAGGAGGCCCTGAGGGGCCCTGCAGAGGGCCTGGGCAGGCCTCACTCTTTGTCCTGGCACCCAGATGGCAGCGGTGAACTCATCCAGCCCCACGGCCGTGGGTTCAGGACCCTGGGATGCCAGAGCCATGGAGGAGTCTCTGACCATCAGCGACGGCAATGCCGAGAGCCTGTACATGCAAGGTGTGGGCGGTGGGCACAGCCTGCGCAGGGTGGGTGGCAGGGAAGGCCACCCGGAGCCTGACCTGGCTGGGTCACTTCTCCAGGGACTGCTTTACCCCACCCCTGCCCCAGGCCCCCCCATTCAGTGGTTTCCAGCCACTTCTCGATGGGGCACAGGGTCTAGGCACAAATCGAATCTGAACAAAGGCCTAAAAAAGTGATCCAACTGTGGCCACCCAGCCCTGCTGGTTCCTGTCCTTCGGGGCCTGTCCTGAGCCCGGTCACAGTGCAGTGAGAGTGGCTGTGGGTCCAGCACTTCTTCTGTCCCGCCTGTGCTAGGCATGGAGCTGTTCGAGGAGGCTCTGCAGAAGTGGGAGCAGGCCCTGAGCGTGGGCCAGCGGGGGGACAGCGGCAGCACCCCCACGCCTGGGGACAGCCTGCGGCATCCAGAGACTGCCTCGGAGCCTGTGTCGGAGGTAGGTGGTCTTCCCCTGTGTCCTGCCGCCAGCCTCAGCCATGGGAGAAGCTTGGTGGCGTGGAAGAGGGGGCAGCTGGGCCTGGAGAGGCAGGGCGTTGGCCCCGCTGTCTCCAGCAAGCTGCTTGGCCTCCGAGCCTGTTTTTCCATCTCTGTGGGATTATTTAGTTGAAACAAAACAGTTTGCCATTCTGGGCAATGTGGCAAGACCATGTCTCTATAATAAATGAATAAATTAGCTGGGCATGGTGGTGTGCACCTGTAGTATCAGCTACAGGCTGAGCCCAGCAGGTCAAGGCTGCGGTGGCCATGAGCATGTCACTGCACTTCAGCCCGAGTGACAAAGTGAGACCCCGACTCAAAAAAAAAACCAAAACAGTATGTGTCATGTGCTTAGTACAGTGCCTGGAACGCTGTCATTACTTAGGAGACTAAGCCATGATGGTCACACCCCTGGTCTCCTGAAAGCCTGGACGGAATGAGGCCTCTGTTCACAGTTGACAAGATTACAGGGTCTCTGTCTTTTCTTTTCCTTATACTTATTTTTTTGATGTCGTCCAAGTTTTTTTACAGGCATATTTATTGTTTTCTTTTTTCTTTTTTGAATTGGAATCTCATTCTGTCGCCCAGACTGGAGTGTGGTGGCCGCTCCCGGCCACCACAGCCTCGACCTGCTGGGCTCCGGCGATCCTTCGCCTCAGCCTTCCAAGTAGCTGGAACTACAGGCGTGCGCTACCACGCCTGGCTAATTTTTGATTTATTGTACAGATGAGGTCTCGCCAAGTTGCCCATGCAGATCTTGAACCCGCGGGCTCAGGCAATCCACTCACCTCAGCCTCCCAAAGGCGCAGGATTACAGGCTGAGCCACCGAGCCTGGCTTGTCTTCTTATTTTTTATTTTTTGAATCAGAGTCTCACTTTGTTATCCAAACAGGAGTGCAGTGGCACAGTCATGGCTCACTGCAGCCTCAAACTCCTGTGCTCAAGCAGTCCTCCCTCCTTTCCCTCCCAACTAGCTAGGTCCATAGGCATGCATCACCACACCTGGCTAAGTTCTTATTGTTTGTAAAGATGGGGTCTTGCTGTGTTGCCCAGGCTGGTCTACAACTCCTGGACTAAAGCAATCCTCCCACCTCGGCCTCCCAAAGTGCTGGGATTATAAGCATAAGCCACTGCACCTGGCCAGAACATTTATTATTTCAATATCAGGAAAGAAAAATAAGGTTAAAAGGATGCAGTTAAACCTTTTTGTAAAGGGCATACCAAACATTTGTCCTACAATGGATGTTCATTGAAGCATTGTTTTGTAATAGTTTAAAAATGTAAAAAACTGGAAACTGATTGCCTGTTGGTGGGAGTCTGGAATACTCAGTAGCCATTCAAATGGGTGGGGGAAGCTGTGGGTCAATGGGCTGTGACCTCCAAGCTTCATCCCTGTGCGATACAAACAGGTTGGAGAATAGTGTGGTGCTGTCCCATGGATGTCAACTTTATTATTCCAGTAGCTTTAGGGGGTACAAATAGTTTTTGGTCACATGGATGCATCGTATAATGGCAGAGAAGTCTGGACTTCAGGTGTCCCCCCTATCCCCATCTGTGCATACTGTCCCTGATAGGTGATTTTTCCTTCCTTTTCCCTTGCCTCCTCCTGCTTCTGAGTCTCCAGTGTCTGTTTTACCAATCTGTTTTTTTTTTTGAGTCGGCGTCTCACTCTGTCACCCAGTCTAGAGTGCAGTGGCACACTCACGGCCACCCCAGAATCGACCTGCTGGGCTCCGGTGATCCTTCCACCTCAGCCTTCCAAGTAGCCAGAACTACAGGCGCATGCTACCACACCCAGCTAATTTTTGATTTATTATAGAGACGAGGTCTCACCAAGTTGCCCCAGCTGGTCTCGAACCCGCAGGCTCAGGCAATCTGCTCGCCTTGGGCTCCCAAAGTGCTGGGATTACAGGCTGAGCCACTGAGCCAGCCCGTTATGCCATTCTTTCTACCTTTGTAGATCCTCAGTTTAGCTCCCACTTATTTCTTATTTATTTGTTTGTTTGTTTGTTTGTTTTTGCTATGTTGCCCAGGCTGGTCTTGAACTCCTGGGCTCAAGGGATCCTCCCACCTCGGCCTTCCAAGGTGCTGGGATGGTAGGCATGAGTCACCATGCCTGACCTAGCTTCCACTTACAAGTGAGAACATGCAATGTTTGATTTTTTTGTTCCTGTGTTAGTTTACTTAGAATGAATGGTCTCCAATTCCTTCCTGTGAGTGTAAATTTTAAAATGATGTTATGTGTACACTAAATAGAAAGTGCAGGGATGTACGTGCACATTTATTTTTCTCTGAATGGGCATACAGGAAATTGTTAGCAGTTATTTGTAGGGAGAAGGACTGGTGGGAAGAGTGGAAAAGGGTTTGTTGGCCAGGCGTGGTGGCTGAAGCCTGCAATCCCAGCAATTTGGGAGGCCTAGGCGAGAGGATTGCCTGAGCTCAGTGGTTCGAGACCAGCCTGGGCAACTTGGCAAGTCCTTGTCTCTACAATAACAAATTAACTAGGCGTTGTAGCATGCCTGTAGTTCCAGCTTCTTGGAAGGCTGAGGCGGAAGGATCACCTGAGCCCAGCAGGTTGAGGCTGCAGTGACCTGGAGCGTGCCACTGCTCTCCAGCCTGGGTGACAGAGTGAGACTCCAACTCAAAAAAAAAAAGGAAGAAGTGTTTGTTTTATTTTCTCTACTTTTTAGTACCTTTTCTATTTGGTTTTTATAATTTTGAGCATATGCTTGTGGGCAGTACTTATGTAGGTGGTGATGTTGTGGACTGTTTTTGTTTCATTCTTTGTCCTTTTCTATATTGAAAACAAAAAACAAGCCCAAACTCCCCAAGCTCCTGATCTCTGTTGGCGTGGGGTTAGGGAAGCAGCTTGAAAATATCTAGAGAATCAGCCGGGAGCCAGCTAGAAAATGGGAACAACTTCAGGTATTAAAAATTGAGGGATTGGGCCTGTAATCCCAGTACTTTTTGGAGGCCAAGGTGGCAGAATTGCTTGGGGCCAGGAGTTCTGGGTTGTGCCCTATGCTAGTCAGGTGTCCATGTTAGCTTTGTCATCAATATGATGACCTCCTAGTATTGGGGACCCACCAGGTTGCCTAAAGAGGGGTTAACTGGTCCAGGTTAGAAACAGAGCAGGCCAAACTTCCATGCTAATTAGGAGTGGGTTTATGCCTGTGAATAGCCCCTGAACTCTAGTCTGGGCAATGCAGCAAGACCTCATCTCTATGTATATATACATGCATGTATTTATACACACACACACGTGTGTGTGTGTGTGTGTGTGTGTGTGTGTGTGTGTGTGTGTGTATGTATGAATGCTGGACACGGTGGCTCATGCCTGTAATCCGAGCACTTTGGGAGGCTGAGGTAGGCAGATTGCTTGAGCCTAGGAGTTCAAGACCAGCCTGGGCAACATAGGGAGATACTGTCTTTATTTTAAAAATCTAAAAATTAGCTAGGTTTGGTGGTATGCACCTGGAGTCCCAACTCTTCAGGAGTCTATGGTGGAAGAATTGCTTGAGCCCAGGTGATTGAGGTGCTGGTGAGCTGTGATCATGCCACTGCATTCCAGTCTGAGCAATACAGCACAATTCTAGCTCTTTAAAGAAAAAAAAAATAAGCCGGGCTCGGTGGCTCAGCCTGTAATCCCGCCCCTTTGGGAGGC
>NW_007079849.1:0-7287 GCF_000164805.1 Carlito syrichta | reverse complement strand
CAGCAGAGTGGCCACTGCACTCCAGTCTGGGCGACAGAGTGAGACTCCAACTCAAAAAAAAAAAAAAAAATATATATATATGTATGTTTGTATATAATCTTTGTATACATCTATACAGATATGTATGTAT
Organism: Carlito syrichta; assembly: GCF_000164805.1. Taxonomy (NCBI): domain Eukaryota; kingdom Metazoa; phylum Chordata; class Mammalia; order Primates; family Tarsiidae; genus Carlito; species Carlito syrichta. The sequence goes on along the minus strand of NW_007079849.1, from coordinate 7,157 downwards.
AAACATAAATAGCAGCACAGGGAATTAAATCCAGGGAGTTGGTTGTGCAGTCAGGGGAGCGGAGGGCCCTGCGGAGAAGATGGTGAACCCAGAGCTCAGGCCAGGGCCATCCTGTGGGAGCCAGGCCCACAGCAGGGGTTGGCATGTGGCCGCCTTTGGTGGGCATGGGAGATGCAGTCTGAGGTGGCAGGGGAGAGGAGTATTCCTCTGGCCACTCCCCCACCCACCCGCCTCCACTCTTCCCCTGCCTCTCCATTGGTCAGGAGCCACTAGCAGTGGCCTGGGAAACTTTGCAGAACCAGGGGAGGGTGGCCCCATCCCAGCCTTGTCATGACTGCCATGGCTCTGGGGGTGTGAAGGTCAGAGACAACCCTGAAGGGGGATGGAGAGCCCCACATGCCATGAGCTTCTGTGCTTGCGGCTGCAGCCATGCCAGAACCTGTCTGTGGTGGAGGGGAGGCACCTGCAGGAGTGGGTCAGGGGTCAGGGAAGGGGCATTGGGGAGGCAGCTCTTTTTTCCAAATTGAATTTATTGCTGAAACTGCCTCTGAAAATGGCAGAACTTCTGTTCCATAATGTGAAAGCAATTACATATTCCTTGTAAAATAGTAACAGCTACAGGAATCGAAGGTGGGGGCAAGGAGCCCGGGCTCCCATCAGGCAGCTGAGGGTTGTGTGGTGTAGGGCACAGGCCCTCGTGCTCCCGGCACTCGTGTTCTCAGGGGACACCAGGGCTGGCGGTCAGGCCTGGCCCTTGGTCGGTGCTCAGTGAATGATCTCTGCTGTCACTGTCATCGATGCCTATAACCTTTCACCCAGGCGCAGCCACTTTGGATTGTTCAGGCAGTCTCGTTTTTTGTTGTTTTTTTGTTTGTTTTTTGAGTGGAAGTCTCACTTTGTCGCCCAGGCTGGAGTGCAGTGGCGTGCTTACAGCTACCACAGCCTCAACTTGCTGGGCTCAAGCGATCCTTCCGCCCCAGCCTTCCAAGTAACTGGAACTACAGGTGCACACCACCAGACCTGGCTAATGTTTTTGGTTTATTGTAGAGATGAGATCTTGCCAAGTTGTCCAGACTGGTCTTGAACCCGTGGGCTCAGGCAGTCCTCTCACCTTGACCTCCCAAAGTGCTAGGATTATAGTCATGAACCATAACCTCTTTTTTTTTTTTTTTAGAGACAGGATCTCTCTATGTCATGGAGTGCCATGGTACAATCACAGCTCACTGTAGCCTCGAACTCATGACTTAAGCCATCCTTCTGCCTCAGCCTCCCGTGTAGCTGGAGCTATAGGTGTGCACAACCATGCCCAAGTAGCTGGAACTATAGGTACACCCCACTATACCCAGCAAATTTTTTTCAGTTTTTTGTAGAGATGGGGTCTTACTGTGTTGCCCAGGCTGGTCTCGAACTCCTGGGCTCAAGCAATCCTCCTGCTTCAGCCTCCCAAAGTGAGCCACCATGCCAGTCTCATGTTTCAATTTGGTTATTTGTCTTGTATTACTGAGTTGCAAGGTTTTAATCAGATACGTGGTTTGTGGACATTTTTTCTTATTCTGTGGGTTGTCTTCTCACTTTATTGACAGTACCCTTTGAAGCACAAGTGTTTTGAGGTTGAGCGTGTCTGGTTTTTTCCTTTTGCTGAGTGGCATCTGATTTCATGTTGCAAACCCTTGCCCATTTCCAGGTCACCTTATAGGACCGCAGGGTTCTACCAGAGCTGCGAGGTTCTGCCAGCCACACAGAGTGGGGCCTGGCCTGCTTGGAGCCAAGCACAGTGGTTCGTGGACCTGGGATACCGTGGGCCTAGAGTCAAGTTCTGCGTCAGGCTCTTGCTGGCAACCCTGGCCGCTTAAGCTCCTTAAGCTTCCTCTGTGAAATGGGTTCACAGTAGTCACTGGCACAGAGTGATGCTGTAAGACCGAGGCTGAGGTCCTTGCTCCAGGACCCACTCCATGAGTGGCTGCCATCTCCCTCATGACCGTCCCCCTCTGAACTCTCTTGCTACTTCTCCCCAGCGGCCTCGGGCATGAATTGGCCCTTGTCTCCTCCCCAGAGTCTAATTACGTGTAGGTGCAGTCCTAGCAGCCTCCCATGACTCGCCCTCGGCCCTTGCCCAGAAGATCCTGGAGTGGGAGGAGCTGGGTCCCTTCTTCCACACCCCATCCTGGAGCCCTGAGGGCTATAATGAACTCACTGGGTCCAAGGGACCTGCACCCTCATTGGAGGGCAGGCCCGGGACAACCTTCACACCCTGCCACCCACCAGCTGCTTCCAGTGCTCTCCTGCCACTGCATCCTCCCCAGACAGCTGTCTCTTCACTGCCTGGCCTTGGCACCAAGTGTCACAGTGCTGGAGCCCTCACCTTGTATCCCAGCTATACAGTGACAGCTGTTCCCTGTCCCTGGCACCAGGGTTCACAGCGATTACTGTGAACCCATTTCACAGAGGAAACTTAAGGAGCTTAAGTAGCCAGTGTTCCCTGTCCCTGGCACTCAGGAGGTAGTGCCATCGTTACCACCATTCTGCAGGAGAGAGCTCGCCGCCCTGTCCTTGGCTTCCCCAGCCCGTGCAGCTAACTGGCACCTGGATTCCAAGCCAACTCTCTGAGCTTTGAACTGCTCCCTTACTGTAATTATCACAGTAACTCTTTTTTTGGAGGGGGAGTCAGAGTCTCACTCTGTCGCCCAGGCTGAAGTGCAGTGGCACACTCCCGGCCTCCGCAGCCTTGACCTGCTGGGCTCTGGCGATCCTTCCGCCTTAGCCTTCCAAGTAGCTGGAACTACAGGCACATGCTATCACGCCCAGCTTATTTTTTTATTTATTGTAGAGACGAAGTCTCACCAAGTTGCCCAGACTAGCCTCGAACCCTTTGGACTCAGGCAGTCTTCTCACCTTGGCCTCCCAAAGTGCTGGGATTATAGCCTCTGTGCCCAGCCATAATTACAGTAATTCATATGAGGTAGTGCCTAATCGATGGCCACTGTGGGCCAGTCTCCTGGTAGGTGCTTTGCACACTTTCTTTTTCTGTTGTTGTTGAGTTGGAGTCTCACTCTGTCACCCAGACTGGAGTGCAGTGGCTGCTCCCGGCCACTGCAGCCTCGACCTGCTGGGCTCCAGCGATCCTTCCGCCTCAGCCTTCCAAGTAGCTGGAACTACAGGCGCGTGCTACCATGCCTGGTTAATTTTTTGATTTATTGTAGAGATGAGGTCTCGCCAAGTTGCCCAGGCGGCTCTCGAACACGTGGGCTCAGGCAATCTATTCACCTCAGCCTCCCAAGGCACGGGATTACAGGCTGAGCCACTAAACCCGGCTCACACTTTCTTTTTTAAGTTTTCCTGAGACCCTAGGAAGCAGGTGGTCTTATCTCTGTTGACAGAGAAAAACTGAGGCTGAGAATGGGGACATCATTTGCCTGAGACCATGGAGTTTGGAGCTGATGGTGCCAAGATCTGAACCCAAGTGTGCATGGCTCTAGAGCAATGCTGTTCATTGGAAAGCCACATGGTGCATGTAAATGAAAAGAGGCGGAGTGTGGTGACTTATGCCTGTAATCTGCACTTTGGGAGGCCAAGGTGAGAGGAATGCTTGAGGCCAGGAGTTTGAGCCCAGCCTGGGCAACATAGTGACACCCTGTCTCAACAGTCACAACAACAAAAATGAGCTGGGTGTGGTGGTGCACACCTGTAGTCCCAGCTACTCAGAAGGCTGAGGCAGGAGGTTCACTTGAGCTTAGAAGTTTGAGGCTCCAATGAGCCATGATCGTGCCACTGAACTCCAGCCTGGGCAACAAAGTGAGACCCTATTTCAAAAAGAAGCAAGCAAGCAAAAAAATAAAAAAGAGATGGGCAGAATTAATTTTAATATGTAGTTGGCCCTTGAACAACATGAATTTGAGCTGCATGGATCCACTTACACATGGATTTCTTTTTCCATTAAATATTTTGAAAACTTTTCTGGAGATTTGCAAAAATGCAGGCTGAGTACGGTGACTCATGCCCATAATCCCAGCACTTTGGAAGGTCCAGATGGGAGGATCCCTTAAGCCCAGGAGTTCAAGACCAGCCCTGGGCAACATAGTGAGACCCCCTCTTTACAAAAAAAAATTTTTAAATTAACCAACCATGGTGGCACACACCTGTAGTTCCAGCTACTCAGAAGTCTGAAATGAGAACATTGCTTAAGCCCAGGAGCTGGAGGCTTGTGGTGAGCCGTGATCGTGCCACTGCACTCCAGCCTGGGTGACAGAGTGAGACCTCGACCCCCCCCCCAAAAAAAAGTCATCAAGCACAGTGCCTCAGGTCTGAAATCCCAGCACTTTGGGAGGTGGAGGTGAGAGGATTGCCTGAACCCAGGAGTTTGAGACCAATATGGGCAACATGGTAAGACCTCATGTCTACAACATACCAAAAAAATTAGCCAGGTGTGGTAGTGCGTGCCTGTTGTTTCAGCCACTTAGATGGCTGAAGTGGAAGGATCGAGGCTGCAGTGGCTGTGAGTGTGCCATTGTACTCCAGCCTGGGTGATAGAGTGAGACCCTGACTCAAAAAAAAAAAAAAAAGTCACAATAACAAGAAGCAGCTTCTAGCAATCAAGAGGCAGCAGAAAAGTTTCCTGACCTTTTAATGCAGATGAAAGTGCCCTATTCTGGAAAAAGAAAAGAAATGCTAGAAAGGACATTTATTAGTAAGGAAGAAAAGTGGGCACCAGGAGTTAAGTCAGGAAGGGATAAGCTAACTACTGTTTTGTATAAACACAGTTGGGATTATGATCAGGACTGTTCTTGTCTATAAAGCTGCTAACCCCTGAGCTTGAAGGGAAAAGATAAACACCAGCTGCCAGTCTTTTGGTTGGACAAGAAGGCAGAGACAGCGAGAGCCTTTTTTCTGGATTGGTTCTACTGATACTTTGTCCCTGAAGTCAAGAAGTACCTTACCAGTGAGGGACTGCCATTCATTTATGTATGTGTTTGTTTTACTTATTTATTTACTTTTGAGTCAGGGTCTCTATTGAACAGACTGGAGTGCAGTGGCACAATTATGGCTCACTGCAGCCTCAACCTCCTGAGCTCAGATGATCCTCCTGCCTCAGCCTCCCAAGTAACCAGTACTACAGGCACTCACCACCACACCCAGATAATTTTTTCGGATTTTTTGTGTAGAGGTGAGATCTTGCTATGTTGCCTAGACTGGTCTCGAGCCTCTGTGCTCAAGCAATCCTGTTGCCTCAGCCTTCCAAAGTGCTGGGATTATATGTGTGAGCCACTGCACCTGGACCCTATTTATTTACTTTAGAAAAGAGATCTGGAGCTGGACTTGGTGGCTCAGCCTGTAATCCCGTGCCTTTGGGAGGCTGAAGTGAGTGGATTGCCTGAGCTCGCGGGTTCGAGACCCGCCTGGGCAGTGAGACCTCATTTCTACAATAAATAAAAAAATCAGCCAGGTGTGGCAGCGCATGCCTGTAATTCTGGCTACTTGGAAGGCTGAGGCGGAAGGATCGCCAGAGCCCAGCAGGTCGAGGCTGCGGTGGCCAGGAGCGGCCACTGCACTCCAGTCTGGGCAACAGAGTGAGACTCCAACTCAAAAAAAAAAGAAAAGAGATCTGGGGCAACCCCTTCAGGTCCCCTCCCACTGTAGGAACTTTTCTGTCCTCTCAATAAATCCTGGGTTTTTTTTAAAAAAAAAAAAAAAAAGAAAAGAAAGAAAAGAGGTCTGGCTTTGTTGCCCAGACTGGCCTCTTGAACTCCAGGGCTCAAACAATCTATCATCTCCCAAATAGCCAGAATTATGGACAGAAGCCACCGTGGGCAGTAGGACTGCCTTTAAATTTCTTTTTTTTGAGTTGGCGTGTCACTCTGTCACCCAGACTGGTGGCCGGGAACGTGCCACCACAGCCTCGACCTGCTGGGCTCCAGTGATCCTTCAACCTCAGCCTTCCAAGTAGCCAGAACTACAGGCGCGCACTACCATGCCCAGCTAATTTTTGATTTATTGTAGAGATGAGGTCTCACTAAGTTGCCCACGCGAATCTCAAACCTGCGGACGCAGGTAATCCACTCACCTTGGCCTCCCAAAGCACTGGGATTACAGGCTGAGCCACCAAGTTCTTTTGATATTGAACAACGCTCCTGGCTGATCACAACCCTGTGAATTTACCAGGTTGGAACAAGTTGTCAAAATGCTCTACTTGCCCCTAAACATGATGTCTCTAATTCAACCTCTAGATCAGGGTGTCATAAGGACCTTTAAGTCTCATAACACTTGGTACCCTATGGAGAGGGTTGTCAGTGCTATGGAAGAACGCCCTAACAACATCATGAAAGTCTGGACGGATGCCATCACTGGAAATACCACCGTAGTTAAAGAAAAAGCCTTGAAAGCCATCAAGCCCAAAACAATCAATTACTGCTGGAAGAAACTGTGTCCAGCTGTTGTGCATGTCTTCACAGGATTTACCGCAGCGCCAATCAAGGAAATCAAGACGAGATTATGTATATGGCAAAAAAAGTTGGGGTGGGCCAGGTGCAGTAGTTCATGCCTGTAATCCCAGCACTTCAAGGTGGTAGTCCCCAACCTTTCTAGCATCAGGGACCGATTCTGTGGAAGACAATTTTTCCACAGACTGAAGGGAGGGCAGGGTTATGCAGTCTCATCTCACTGCTATTGTTAGTCTGTATTTGCAGCCGCTCCCCAGCACTAGCATGGCTGTCTCAGCTCTGCCTCATACCACGAGACAATAGATTCTTATAAGGAGCACGCAACCTCGATCCCTTGCATGCATAGTTCACAGTAGGGTTCTGGCTCCTATGAGAATCGAATGCCGCCACTGATCTGACGGGAGGCAGAGCTCAGGCGGTCATGCGAGCAACAGGGGCAGCTGTAAATACAGATGTGGCTTCAATGCTTGCCCGCCGCTCACCTGCTGTACGGCCCAGTTCCTAACAGGCCTCAGACTGCTAGGTCATGGCCTGGGGTTTGGGGACCCCTGCTTTAAGAGACCAAGATGGGGCCGGGCTCAGTGGTTTAGCCTGTAATCCCAGCGCTTTGGGAGGCCAAGGTGAGTGGATTGCCTGAGCCCGCGGATTCGAGACCCGCCTGGGCAATTTGGCGAGACCTCATCTATACAATAAATCAAAAAATTAGCTGGGCGTGGTAGCAGG
>NW_007079848.1:0-918 GCF_000164805.1 Carlito syrichta | reverse complement strand
CTCACCTGTCTCAGACCTCATCTGGCTTAATAAGGTCCTGCTCCCTTAGGGGATGGCAGGTGGTGGGGGGAGACTTCAGGGTGCCAGCCTCAGAAGGGGGTTGGGCGGGAGGACTCCAGGGGTGCCTGTGCCCCAGATGACCCTCACTTTCCAGAGGGCTGAAGCCAGGTGGGAAGCCCTGTCTCTGGAAGGCCCAGAGCACATGGGGCAGGTATGCCGGAGTCAGGTCTTCCTGATGTGGAAACTACTCCCGGGCCCTGCTTGCCACCCAGAAGGGTGTGGGCCAGCTGCCTCCTCCCCTGCTCTGAAGATCTCACAGTTGCCAGTTGGGATTGTGTGAGCCCAAACCAAGGGGCAGAATTAGGAGGGAGAGGAGAGACGCCTGTGAGCTGAGGCTGGTAAAGGTCTAGGTGTTGGGATGGCATGGCAAGCAGTGTGGCTGTGCACCGGGTGTCTCAGGGTGCCTGAAAACAGCAGACTGCGAACTCCAGGTCCATGACCTTGCTGGTTGCTGGGCACTATTCCTTGGAAGGGACCCAGCATTCAGGCTGGGCATGTGGTAAGGCTTTCCCAAGGGCTGTCCTGCTCCAAGGTCCACAGGGAGGGTTGCGCTCCTTCTCTGAGCCTTCGTTACCCACTCTGCTCCACCTGTTGTGCATTCATTCATTCACTTATGCATTCTTTCATGCATTCATTCTCTTGTTCATCCCCCCACCCTTTGCTGAGTGCTCCAGGCATGTCAGACACCCATCTCGGCCTGGAGTTACTGTGGGGTAGTTCTGTCATGGAGGGGGAAAGGCCCCCCCCATGCTGTTACCAATCTGAGCTGCCAGGAACTCCAGGGAGAAGCCTCAAAGCTGGATGTTGGCTGGGCTTGGTGGCTCAGCCTGTAATCCCGCACTTTGGGAGGCCGAGGTG
>NW_007079847.1:0-919 GCF_000164805.1 Carlito syrichta | reverse complement strand
CCATATCCAAAACTTCCTATGAGTCAAAGTGCTCCCTCTGAGTCCAGTGCTCTCTCCTGAGCCCAGTGCTCTTTGCCAAATCCAGTGCTTTCTTCTGAGTTTAGTGCTCCAAGTCCAGTGCTCCCTCTGAGTCCAGTGCTCTCTTCTGAGTCCAGTGCTGTTTCCGAGTGTAGTGCTCCCCTCTGAGTGTAGTGCTCCCCTCTGAGTGTAGTGCTTCCCTCTGAGTGTAGTGCTCCCTCCACCACTTCAGGACAAGGGACACTGCCTCTGTGCTGATTTTAGCAGAGGGCCGTGCAAGAAAGTGGTACATATTATATGTGTGGTATTGACAGTGGGAAAAGCTGTAATTGTGAATTGTGTGGGAGGAAACAGCCAATGAGGCAAACCAATTTCAGTGAGACCCGTGGGAGGGTCCCAAGAAACGGAAAACCGTTCTCTGCCACCCCCTCCAACAGCCCCCAACCCCACTTGCCGTCCTGGATTGTGGTATGTGGGCTTCGGTGCTCCAGAGGCAAGGCTGCCCGAGTGCAGCGGGTACCAGGACAATGGCTTCTGTCCACTTGTGATCTTTTGACACATGAGCTGGTGCATATGTTCTGGGGACGCTCTGTCCTTTCTGCCAGCGTTATCTGCAGATCTCCAATGAGACAATCACCCAGTTCCACTTCACAGAGTGACTCAAGGACGAATCTGAGGGCAGATCTATTGAAGCTAGTGACTGCTGGCCCTCTCCTGGTTTGTGTTAAGTAACAATGCCCCCAGCCCAAGCTCCCAACCTGCTGCTGTCCTACCTGGGGGCAGCTTCCTTGGACGGGGCTGGGGAGTCTGTCCGTGCCCCTCCTCTGAGCAGACACCTCCACTTGACAGTGACCTACCTATGGTCACCTTTTGAAACGGACTCAAAAGAGCTTATCTTATG
>NW_007079846.1:5245-26876 GCF_000164805.1 Carlito syrichta | reverse complement strand
CAGCCGAATTCCCCCACTGGCTCAACGAGCCAGCGCACGGGCCAGCCGAACTCTCTGGCTAATCCAACGAACCAGCATACGGGCCAGCCGACCTCACCAGCTGTCCTCACGAGGCAGTGCGCAGGTAAGCCGACCTCACCGGCTGGCCCAATGAGCCAATGCACGGGCCAGCCAACCACACAGGCTGGCCCAATGAGTCAGCGCACGGGTCAGATGACCTCACCGGCTGGCAGCATGAGGCAGTGCGCGGGACAGCCGACCTCACCGACTGGGCGCATGAGGCAGCGCGTGGGTAGGCCGACATCACCAGCTGGCCGCACAGTCCAGCGCGCGGGCCAGCAGATCTCATCAGCTGGCCGCACAGGCCAGCATGTGGGCCAACCGACCTCACCAACTGGCCACACGGGCCAGCGCATCGGCCAGCCGACCGCACAGGCTGGCCGCAAGAGGCAGCGCACGGGCCAGCTGACCTCACTGGTTGGCCGCACGGGCCAGTGCACGGGCCAGCAGACCTCTCCAGCTGGCCACACGAGGCAGCGAGCAGGCCAGCTGGCCACACGAGGCAGTGAGCAGGCCAGCCGACCGCACCGGCTGGCCGCGCTATCCGGAGTGTGGGCCGGCCGACCTCTCCGGGCTGACCAAGCCCTACTAGGGCCTCCCCCTTCTAAAGCAGAATCAAAAAATCCCAGGTTTGGATGTCAGAGCAGGGAGAGGTGGAAGTCAGGCCAGGCAAAATCAATCAAGAAGAAGACAATGCCAGTTCCCGGTAAACATTCATTTTTCTTTTCAGTATTTTTGTCAAGTTTAGGAAGGCTGATAGAAAATAAAAGTGTCAGCCGGGCTTGGAGGTTCAGCCTGTAGTCTCGCGCCTTTGGGAGGCTGAGGTGAGTGGATTGCCTGAGCCCATGGGTTCGAGACCCACCTGGGCAGCGAGACCTCATCTCTACAATAAATCAAAAAAATCAGCCGGGTGTGATAGCGCATGCCTGTAATTCTGGCTACTCGGAAGGCTGAGGCGGAAGGATCGCCGGATCCCAGCAGGTCGAGGCTGCGGTGACCGGGAGCAGCCACTGCACTCCAGTCTGGGTGACAAAGTGAGACTCCAACTCAAAAAAAAAAAAAAAAATTTTTAATCTTTTAATGGGCTGAGGTGGAAGGATCGCCAGAGCCCAGCAAGCAAGACTGCAGTGACTGAGAGAGGCCACTGCACTCCAGTCTGAGCAACAGAGTGAGACTCCAACTCAAAAATAAATAAATTAATTAATAATAATAAAATAAAATAAAATAAAATCTTTTAATGAACATAGCATTTTCTTTTTAAAGCTCACAACGTAAAGTACAAAACATCTTTATGTCAGAGAGTATACAGGGCACTCTTGACACAAGTAACTCCATCTTAGAAAAAGACTTCATCTTATTTCCTAAAAGGCCTCATGCCAACAGGGACCAGTTGTTTGCCTCACCCAATAGACACCACATGCAACCAGGTGAGAACAGAACCAAGCATAAGCCCTTCCATGGTCAGACCTCATCAGAAGACTTTGTGGCCATAAAAAGAACAGGACTTCACCAACTCAAAACAGCCACTTTAACAGACACCATCTTGCTGTCCCCGTGATAAGCTCCTGTCATCTTCCACCAGAGACTCTGCCCGTGTTCTTGCAGGATGTGGATGTGGCCTCAAAGTCAGCACAGGAAAACTCCTCCTCACCTTGGCTCCCCCTGACCTGGTTCACTAACCCTTTCTCCTATTCATTTTCTTTTGACGTCCAAAGTTACTCTGTTTGACATGGAATGTTTAATCTCTGATTTTTACCTATCAGGGAAGTACACTACTATCTACAGTGTGCAATATTAGATGACTCATCGAGTGGCTTGAGTCTGCCTGCCTGCAACTCTTACTACCTAGTAAATGGGACATACTAAGGAGAATTGTCTCCTTGGGTACTCCATGTAGCTTGTGACTTTTAAGATCACACCAGCATCAGTAAAAGTCTGGCATTAGGGAACAGTACAAACATGGGTGTACCTGGGCTGACCTCATGCCACTCAGGATATAGAATGTAGAAATAATTATTTTTAGAGTTGTAATCTCACTCTGTTGTTCAGATTGAGTGCAGTGGCACAATCTCAACTCACCACTACCTCTACTTCCTGGGCTCGGGTGACCCTTCCACCTCAGCACCTCAACCTCCCAAGTATCTGGGACTACAGGCATGTATTGCTCTGGCTGAATATTTATTTATTTATTTATTTATTTTCTTTGTGAAGACAAGGTCTTGCTATTGAAAGGATGTAAGTTGAAGTCAGTATAACCAAAAAGCTTGAATCCTCCCTAGGAAAAGGAGCAAAGCATTGCAGGAGGGTGTTGCAACCAGTACCTGGCTGCCTTATTATAAAGGCTGCTCACACCTGTCATTGCTCCCAGTACTTTGGGAGGTGGAGGTGAGAGGATTGCCTGAGTCCATTGGTTCGAGACCAGCCTTGGCAACTTGGTGAGACCTCGTCTCTATTGCAAATTTAAAAAAAAAAATTAACCGGGTATGATGGTATATGCCTGTGGTTCCAGCTACTTGGAGAGCTCAGATGGAAAGATGCCTGAGCCCAGCATGTTGAGGGTACGGGGGCTGTAAGCATGCCACTGTCCTCCATCCAGCCTGGATGACAGAGTGAGACTCCCACAGAAATAAAAATAAAATAAAAGACTGCTTACTTGTTTAGAGATGCAGAGAGAAACTGACAGCCAGTGTTGTGAAGGCTGGCAGTACTCCAAGTTGCATTCTTCAAATAGTACTGAATACTTATGCAATAGGCTGTCTGATGAAACATTTCATACGTTTGGGCAGGGAGCAGAGTCGGAAACACTTTAAGTAAATGCATGCACAGATCAAAGAAATGTAAGTTACGGAGACCAGATAAGAAATGATTCCCCAAAAAGTCCTTGTGATTAGCTGAGACTGACTTAGCCCAGCTTTGAGGAGCACCAGGTTCACACACCTTACCTGACTGGGCAGCCATCGCCTGCAGCCACCACTAATACATATTCTAACAATAAAATCCCAGTCTTGATATTTTTCCTCCTTAAAATGTGACTTGTAGACTTTATAAATATAACAGGGTGATCAGAGATCAGTAGCACTGAGTCATTTCACAGAGGAGTTTGATTGCCTCTGTACTTACCACAAGGGACAGAAAAATTGCAAATGAAAAGATGTGAATCAGCTGCAACAGGCACACTTATTCCCAAAGTAAAGTTCATCTGAAGAAAAGTGTTAGCAGCCGGGCTCGGTGGCTCAGCCTGTAATCCCAGCACTTTGGGAGGCTATGGTGAGTGGATTGCCTGAGCCCGCGGATTAGAGACCCCTCTGGGCAACTTGGAGAGACCTCATCTCTACAATAAGTCAAAAATTAGCTGGGTGTGGTAGCACGTACCTGTAGTTCCACCTACTTGGAAGGCTGAGGCGGAGGGATCACCGGAGCCCAGCACATCAAGGCTGTGGTGACCGGGAGCGGCCACTGCACTCCAGTCTGGGTGATAGAGTGAGACCCCAACTCAAAAAAAAAAACAGGAAAAAACAAAAAAAGAAAAGTGTTAGTGACCACAGATTTCTAGGCTCTCACGAGATACACACTGATATGAAAACAAACAGATCCCCAGAGGAGGCTTTACTGGGAACTTGTACAAAGGAGGCAACCCAGGAGGAAGAGTTGAGAGCTGGCTCCCTGGAGGGGGCTTCCCAGAGCCTTTTATTATGGAAGGGAAGGCAGAACATCAAGAAGGTGTATGTCAGCAGGATTAAGGAGCTTTAACCATGTAGACATACTGAAAATAAATCTCAAGTATAAAACTGATGAATTAGCCTAACCTGCTTTGGGGATTTTGTGTGTGTGTGTGTGTTGGAGTCTCACTCTGTCGCCCAGACTGGAGTACAGTGGCCGCTCCCAGCCACGGCAGCCTCGACCTGCTGGGCTCCGGGGATCCTTCTGCCTCAGCCTTCTAAGTAGCCGGAACTACAAGCGCATGCTATCACACTCGGCAAATTTTTTGATTTATTGTAGAGATGAGTTCTCACCAAGTTGCCCAGGCGGGTCTCGAAACTGCGGGCTCAGGCAACCCACTCACCTCAGCCTCACAAGGCAGAGGATTATGGGCTGAGCCACTGAGCCCGGCTGCCTTGGGGATTTTTGTGTTTTGTTTTGTAGAGACAAAGTCTCTACAGTGCAATGGTACAATCATAGTGCATTGCAGCCTTAAACTCTCAGGTTCCAGTGATCCTCTCACTTCAGCCTCTGGAGTTGCAGGACTAAAGGCACACACCATCACACTCGGGGTTTTTTTGTATTTTTCATAGCGATGAAATTTCCTGACAAACTTCCAGGCTCAACATATCCTCCTGCCGTTGCATCCCAAAATCCTGGGATTACAGTCATGAGCCTGTATGTCTGGCTGGGATTTTTATTATTATAATGAAGTGAGTGTTGCAATCAGACACTCTCTGTGCCTTGTTCATATGTGGGTGAGCAGTGAACTGGGATCTATTGTCCAAAGCAACACTCATAGTAAAACATTGCCTACTCAAGTAAGTTTTTAAAAGTTGTGGTCTGTAGAATGGCTCTAGCTGGAGCGTCACTAAAATATCTGGTGGTTAAATACATGAGGGACGCAAAGTCCTATCCTTGTTCTGCCCCAAAAGCAGAGGGGCAGATGCCATCAACAATGACATGGCCCTTTGAAAGGACAGCCTCTGCAATCTTGTGTAGACCCGCACACACGGAAATGTAGTTTGAGTGAAAGAGCTTTGCCTGTTGCTTGATGCTCCTTGGACTCAGGCCAAGCACCAGACACGGTGTCCACTGCTCCCTCCCACAGGAGAGTGCAGGCACAAAAGCCATCTCCAAAGGAAATGCTATTAAATAGAAAGTACCCAGAACAATACAGTAGCATTGGCCTGGTTAAAAGGTTCTGAAACAGAGGCAACTTAAGATCCTTGACGCACTGACCAGAAATCCGGAAGGCCAGAGGTGTTTTTGAGAGGTGGGGACTGAAGAGTCATCTGGTGAGACCTAGTGCCCAGATGTCAGGCACGACCAAGGGGCTCTTCATGAGGCTGACTTCGCGCATCGGCAAAGTACAAGGACTGGGAGTCAGAAGAACCTGTGACCACCTCAGCTCTGTGACTGAGCCGCTGAGGGGCTGTGGCAAGTGAATTGACCTAGAGGGGAGTGTGCTCCATTGCCAGCTACCAGACTAGGTGATTCACAAATGTTAACTTAAATAACCTGGCAAATCACTGATTATCTCTGATTTCCCCAATGAAAAGTAGGTGAAGAGATAACTTGGCTCATCTGTAAAGTCCCCTCCATTTCTAACATTCTGAGAGTCTGTGATCCTACCATCACAGAAACTAGCCCCGGGGATCCATGATGCCTTCACACAGCCTCCAGCAGCAGCACTTGGTCCTCAGCACTAATGTACATTAGCCACTACTTCCTGACCTGTCCCATTTCCTACATGCTGTCTCCCAAGAGATCACACAGTCTCCAAGGATGACTTTGTCTCCATCTCTGCGGTCCTCCTCCCAACTTCATGCCTCGGTGCAACAGGCCTGAAAGTGAGTTGTAGGCTGTCAGCAGGCACTAGACAGCTTTGCTTGGTCTAGGGTTCTAGAGGGCTGTGGAGTCCTGTGCCTGGGGCTCAAGGCCCTTCCTTCTGTTTCCACCCCAGTTCATTCTCGACACCACCCACAGCCAGGCCTTCTGGCCACAAGAGCTTAAAAGGCTACCAGTGAGGACCTTGCCCCCCACCACGGGCCAAGAGCCAGTTGGTTCCTCTGGCCCTGTGTTCCAGGACACCCTAATGCTCAGATCACACCCCTCCAATGGTGTCAGTGCCTGTTCTGAGCGCCCGGCTCCTCCGTCCACACCCGACTCCCTCTGTGGCTGTTGTCACTTCAAGGCAAGAAACTCTGAGCTGCTGCTTCAGTTCTGTTTATTCAGGTTTTCTGTCATTTCCTACCACCCTGTCCTCATGGCTACTTCTTAAGCTTGAGTCGGTTCCTTCTGCTTTGGGCACTTACATTTTAAAAGGATGAAATGGCCAGGCTCGGTGGCTCAGCCTATAATCCTGTGCCTTGGGAGGCTGAGTTCAGTGGATTGCCTGAGCCCATAGGTTCGAGACCTGCCTGGGCAACTTGGCAAGACCTCATCTCTACAATCAATCCAAAAATTATCAGGGTGTGGTAGCACGCATCTGTAGTTCCAGTTACTAAAAGGCTGAGGTGGAAGAATCGCTGGAGCCCAGCAGGTCGAGGCTGCGGTGGCCAGGAGCGGCCACTGCACTCCAGTCTGGGCAGCAGAGTGAGACTCCAACTCACACACACACACGCACGCACGCACACACACACAAATTAAATGAATGAGTGAATGAATGAATAAATAAATAAAAGGATGAAAGGTTTCTGTGTCTGGTCTTTGGCAAGGTCTTGAGGGTGAGGGTCATGGGGCAGGCACAGAAAATGCTGCTCTTACTCTGAGTTTGTCATCTTGTCAAAGAAACAGTCAACTAGAAAACACATTAAAAAATGCTGTAGAACAGCATATGTGTCCTAAATCAGGGAGGCAAGGGGCAGGGAGGGGGGAGGGTAGTTGCATTTGTGATAGTAAAGGAATTCATAACACTTGATATGGGCTGTAGCAATCAAGAAGGGCTTCATGACAAACGTGATTTATATGTGGATTCTGGAGGGTAAGATTGAAAAGAAAACTCACAGCACTTAAAAGTGGGCTTTTAGCCGGGCTTGGTGGCTCAGCCTGTAATCCTGCACCTTTGGGAGGCTGAGGTGAGTGGATTGCCTGAGCCCACAGGTCAAGACCCGCCTGGGCAGCGAGACTTCATCTCTACAATAAATCAAAAAATCAGCCGGGCGTTGTAGCGCATGCCTGTAATTCCAGCTACTCGGAAGACTGAGGCGGAAGGATCGCTGGAGCCCAGCAGGTCGAGGCTGCGGTGACCAGGAGTGGCCACTGCACTCCAGTCTGGGCAACAGAGTGAGACTCCAACTCAAAAAAACAAAAAAGTGGGCTTTTGATAGTAACTGTTCCAAGAAACATTAACCAACTGAATATCAGAAGGGAATAACTCACGAGGGAAAAGGTAAGGCACGGAGAGAGAGAGGTTTCAAGGTTTGGGGGGACTGGGGAGTCTGAGCTTCCTGGCAGAAAGACTTGGCTCCAGACAACAGAAAGAATTCTGAAAGGACCAGAGGTCTTTGTGATCTATTGTATTCTCTTAGTTTGCTACACCTTTTCTCCCACCCCACCAGTTTTTCCCTCTTGAAGTCAGACATGCTCAGGTGATATGTTCTGGCCAGTGACAGGCATCACTTTCTGGTGGAGACTAAGTCCACTGTGAATTTTGCCATGCTTTTTCCCTCTCTGCCCACTAAGGCACCTGCAATTCTCCAGCGGTTCCTCTGGCGGCCTGGGTCCCTGAGTGAGAATGATGACAACTCGAGTGGAGTGTTTCTGTGAGCATCAAAGTATATTGTCCAAGAAAGAAAAATAATGCAGATTTTAACGGCCAATATCTAAAACTGAAGATACACTATTTTCAACAATGAAGACCCTAGCACTTCAAGTAAAGTGAAAAAATAAATCAAGCTATTAAATACAATTTTTGTTGACTTCTGATTTTAAGATAATTTTTTTTTATTTGAATTGGAGTCTCACTCTGTCGCCCAGGCCGAAGTGTAGTGGCACACTCACAGTCACTGCAGTCTTGACTTGCTGGACTGAGGCAATCCTTCTGCCTCAGCCTTCCAAGTAGCTGAAACTACAGGCTTGTGCTAAGGAATGTTTTTCAATTAGATGACTTTGATGGTTTTTATATGTAAGTTATCTCATTTCATTTTCACTTTAGGAAAACGTCAAGAATGGCCCTGCACTTTGCTAGTTTCCCGTTGAACATATTTCTGTTTCCTCCGTCTTCGATCCCACATGTTTTATGGGTGTTGTGTGGCTATATATATAATTTTTTTTAATTCAAGTTTGTCACTCGGAGAGGTTTTGGCTTTTATTGAATCTCTTGCCCAAGTAGTTAACGTGGTATCCTATGGATAGTTTTTTAATCTTTACCCCCCTTTCTACCTCCCCCCCATCAGATTCCCAGTATTATCTCTTTTATTTATTTATTTATTTTTGAGTTGGAGTCTCACTCTGTTGCCTAGGCTCAGATGATCCTTCCACCTCAGCCTTTCGAGTTGCTAGAATTATAGGCATGTGCTACTACCCCTGGTTTATTTTTTTGACTTATTGTAGATTCGAGGTCTCAGCAAGTTGCCTGGGCTGGTCTCAAACTCCCGGGCTTAGGCAGTCCTCTGGCTTCGGCCTCCAAAAGTGCTGGGATGATAGGCTGAGCCACGGCACTTGGCCATCATCTCATCTTTATGTCCATATGTACCTAGTGTTTAGTTCTCTCGAATTAGTGAGAGAATGTGGTATTTGGTTTTCTTTCTGCATTACTTTGCTTAGGATTGTAGCATCTAGCTGCATCCATGGTGTTGCAAGAGACGTGACTTCAGTTTTTATGGCTGTGTAGGATTTCATAGTGTATCTGTACTATTTTTTCTGAGCCAATTCACTGCTGATGAGCACCGAGATGGATCTCATGTCTTTTCTACTGTGAATACTGCCATGACATACATATGTGTGCAGGTATCTTTTGGTGAAAGGATTTCTGTTTCATTGGATGTATGCCCAGTATTGGGATTGCAGGGTTGCATGGTGAATCTATTTTTGAAATCTTTGAGAAAACTCCAAACTGCTTGCAAAGGACTGAACTGGATTTCATTCTTCCCAACAGTATATGAGTGTTCCTTTTCTGCACAACCTCATCAACATCTGTCATTTTTTGATTTTTTAGCAATAGACATCTCAATAGTGGAAGATGATACATCGTTGGGAATTTTGATCTGCATTTCTCTCAGGATTAGTGATGTGAAGCATTCTTTTCATTTGTTTGCTGGTTGCTTGTATGTTTTATATTAAAAGGTATCTGTTAATATTCTTTGCCTTCTTTTTTTTTCTTTTTTTTTTGAATTGGAGTCTCACTCTGTCACCCAGACTGGAGTGCAGTGGCCGCTCCCAGCCCCTGCAGCCTCGACCTGCTGGGCTCCGGCGATCCTTCCGCTCCAGCCTTCCGAGTAGCCAGAACTACAGGTGCACGCTACCACGCCCGGCTAATTTTTGGATTGATTGTAGAGATGAGGTCTTGCCAAGTTGCCCAGGTGGGTCTCGAACCCGCGGGCTCAGGCAATCCACTCACCTTGGCCTCCCAAAGTGCTGGGATTATAGAATGAGCCACCAAGCCCGGCTATCTTTGCCCATTTTTTTAATGAGGTTATTTGATTTTTTCTTTTTGGAATTTTTAAAGTCTCTTACTGACTCTGAATATTATGTCTCTGTTAAATGCATAGTTTGCAAATATTTTCTCCCATTTGCTGGATTATCTGTTTACTCGGTTGTGAGTTCTTTTTGTGATGCATGAGTATTTTAGTTTAATGAAGTTCTACTTGTGGATTCTTGTGTTTGCTACATTTGCTTTTGAGGACTCAGGCATAAGTTTGTTGCCTGGGCTGATATCTTGCAGTGTGTTTCATGGGTTTTCCTCTAGGATATGTACCGTTTGGGGCCTCACATTCCCATCTTAAACTCATCTTGAGCTCATTTCTGCATGGGGTGAGAAGTGGGTATTGAACTTCATCCTTCTGCATATGCTCAGCCAATTTTTCCGGAACTATTCATAGAAGAGAATGTCCTTTCCTCTAGGATTATTTCTGTCTACTTTACCCAGGTCATTTTGTGTTGGTGGTAGGTGAGCGGCATGATGTCTGGGCCTCTCTGTTCTGTTGTATTGACCTCTCTCCAAGGAAGCTAGAACAAGACAAGGAGGTGCACTCTCACCGCTTCTATTTAATATAGCACTGGAAGTCCTGGTCAGAGTAATCAGGCAAGAAAAATAAATAAAATGTATCCAAATTGGAAAAGAGAAAGTCAAATCGTCTCTCTTCTCAGATGATATGATTCTATATTTCAAAAACTGTAAAGACGTCACCAGAGTCCTTCTAGACGTAATATGTGACCTCGATAAAGTCTCAGAATACAAAATCGATGTTCAAAAACCAGTAGCATTTCTATATGCCAACAATGTTCAAGCTGAGAACCAACTCCAGAACGCAATCCCTTTTACAATGGACACGCATACACGCACACCTGGAAATAATCTTATCTAAGAAGATGGTACATGGCTACAATGGAAAATACACGACATTGCTGAAAGAAATGAAAAATGAAGCCAGGCTCGGTGGCTCAGCCTGTAATCCTGCACTTTTGGGAGGCTGAGTGGAGTGGATTGCCTGAGCCCACGGGTTTGAGACCTGCCTGGGCAGCGAGACCTCATCTCTACAATCAATCAAAAAATCAGCCAGGCTTGGTAGCATGTGCCTGTAATTCCGGCTATTCGGAAGGCTGAGGCGGAAGGATCACCGGAGCCCAGCAGGTCGAGGCTGCAGTGGCCTGGAGCGGCCACTGCAGTCCAGTCTGGGCGACAGAGTGAGACTTCAACTCAAAAAAAAAAAAAAAGAAAAGAAAAGAAATGAAAGATGATACAAACAAATAAAAAGCATCGCATGCTCGTGAACTGGAAGAATCAACATGACTGAAATGTCTTTACTGCCCAAAGCCATCTGCAGAGTCAATGCAATTGCTATCAACCCACCAGTGCCATCTTTTACAGAATTAGAAAAAAACAATTCTGAAATTAACATGGAAACAAGAAAGAGCCCAAATCACCAAATATTTTATAATCAAAGAGATTTTTTGGAAAGGAAAACCACTATCTTAGAATTAATTCCCTATTGTCAAAAATCAGACATTTCCTGAATTTTGATGATATTGACTCTATTTCAAAAAGCGTTCTTTTTGACACCTGCACTCCCATGTTAATGGCTGCACATTTCACAATGGTGCAGATGTAGAATCAACCTAATTGTCCAAGAGCCGATCCATGGATTAAAAAAAAAGTCATATATATATATATATGACTTATATATATATACATATATATATATACATATATACATATATATATATATATATATACATATATATATACAGCTATCAAAAACAATAAAGCCAATGTCATTGGCAACAACCTGGATGAACTTGGAGCCCATCATCCCAAGTGTACTGACTCAGGAACAAAAAAACAAACATCACATGTTCTCACTTATACATGGGAACTAAATTAAGAATCGTCTCAAGAGGATAAACTAGGTTCCAAAAAATAAACAAAGCATCTCAAAGACACAGAAAATGTTATAATGGACACTGGAGACTCAGAAGGGGAGACCAGAAGTAGTATAGGGATGAAAAAGTACCTATTGGGTACCATGAGTACACATGAAGATGGTGGGTACAATTGAAGCCCAGAACAAAAACTATTTACATCTCCTAAATTCATGGAAATAAAGGCCAGGCATGGCAGGATGATACCTGTCATCCCAACACTTTAGGAGGCTGAGGAAGGATGATCACTTAAGCTCAGGAGACCAGCCTGGACAACATAGACAGACCTCTATACTACAAAAACTTAAAAAAATCAGGCAGTTATGGTGGCACATGCTGTGGTCCCAGCTGCTTGAGGAACTGAGGCAGAGGGATTATCTGCCATTAGGAGGTGGAGGCTGTGGTGAGCTCTGATCATTCACTTCCGTCTGCATGATGAAGGGTGACTCTGTCTCCAAAAATACAATAAAATAAAATAATAATGATATTAAGTGGTCTTTTTAATAAAATAAAATATTATAAATGCAAAAACATTCTTTAAATTATTTGTTAAAAAAAAAAATTTGAGCCAGACTCAGTGGCTCAGCCTGTAATCCCGCGCCTTGGGAGGCTGAGGTGAGTGGATTGACTGAGTCTGCGGGTTCGAGACCTGCCTGGGCAACTTGGTGAGACCTCATCTCTACAATAAAATAAAAAATTAGTCTGGCATGGTAGCGCGTGCCTGTAGTTCCAGCTACTTGGAAGGCTGAGGTGGAAGGATCACCGGAGTCCAGCAGGTCAAGGCTGGGGTGGTTGGGAGCGTGCCCATGCACTACAGTCTGGGCGACAGAGCGAGATTCCAACACACACACACACACACACACACACAAATAAATAAAAATTTTGTGTGTGTCAGAGTCTCACTCTGTTATCCACACTGGAGCACAGTGGCACAATCATGGCTACAACGGCCCCAACCTGTTAGGCTCAGATGATCCTTCTGTAAGGCTAAAAGCCTTCCAAGTAGCTGGGACTACTTGGAATGAATTTTTAAAAGATGGATTGTGGAGTTGAGGTCTTGCCAAGTTGCCGGGCTGATCTTGAACCCCTGGGTTCATGCACTAGTTCCATGTCTGCCTCTCAAAGTGTGGGGATTACAAGTATGAGCCACCATGCCTGTCTGTTTGTAAAATATTTTTATGATGTGCCTTAATAAATATCATGTGCACATGTTATCATTAAACAAAAGTCATCATCAGCATTTACTTCCCAGTTCCTTTCTTAGAAAAAGTTGGAAAATAGCACTATGTCACCCATCTTGCAACTACCATTGACGTGTTCTGATTTGCCCCACTTTCAGTCTCTGTAACAGTAAAGAGTGACTTCACTCCTACTGATGGAAACTGGTAAATTAATGTCACCGTTGGCAGTCAAAATCCAGATAACAGATACCAGTGAACAAGAAATGGTTCCACCAAGAAGCAAGTGAAGGTGAAGAAAATGGCTGTCGATTCTGATACAGGATGCCAGGTTCAGTGACTCGTACCTGTAATCCCAGCTCTTTGGGAGGAGGCTGAGGATTGCCTGAACCCGTGGGTTCAAAGCAGCCTAGGAAACATAAGGAGACCTCATCTCTAAATAAATCAAAAAAATGAACTGGGGGTGGTGCACGCCTGTAGTTCCAGCTACTTGGAAAGCTGAGGAAGAAGGATTGCCTGAGCCCAGCAAGTGGAGGTTGCGGTGCCCATGAACGTGCCACCACACTCCAGCCTGGGCGACAGAGTGAGACTCCTACTCCAAAGAAAAATTATGATGCAGAAGCAGGTAAATGATGCCTTCTGCACTGGGCGGGACCCAGTGTCACTGCAGCTTCTGTTGGAATAGGACCAAGTAGGAATGGCAAGCAGGTGGATGCCCTTTTGTGGTGTTGTTTTTGGGACCAGAATGGGGTGTAAATAAGACGGTGGCACATCTCTGAGAGCTGAAGAAGTAATTCTGACTCAGAGAGCCTGGGTAAAGCTTCTCTTCAGTGACAGCTGTCATATTACATTCTGGGTCAGAGCAGGCATGTATTCAGCAGACTGGATGAGGTGAACAGCAGATATGATTTGGTGGAGAAGGCCATCTTTGTGACTAGTCAAAGGTAGAACTGAAGACACACCAGAGTCTTATTCGACCAAGAGAACCAAGTTTTCACCCCCAGGGTTTCAAGGTTTTCATATTCATCAGCTGAGCTTCCTGGAGAAGTCTTCCAAAGGGCCTTTTCCTGCTTTCTGGTGACATATTAGTGACTCTCCACAGCATGAGACACGTTAGCTGCTCTGGTTCTTCTGGGGTCGGTTGGGGGAAGTGCGTCACCTGGAAAGGGCAGGACAGGATTCTCTGAAGACGGTACTCAACTCTCTCTTGCCAGAGATGTAGGTTCCAGGCATTTGTTCAAATCTTGTGTTTCAGGAATAGAAAATCAAATGCCACATGTTGTGACTGATAAGTGGGATTTTTATTTTTGAAGTTAGAGTCTCACTCTGTCACCCAGGCAGAAGTGCGGTGACAGTCTCACAGACACCGCAGCCTTGACCTCTGAACTCAGGCAATCCTTCCACCTCGGCCTTCCGAGTAGCTAGAGCCGTAGGTGCATGCCACCATGCCTGGCTAATGTTTTGATTTATTATAGAGATGGGGTCTTGCCAAGTTGCCCAGGCTACTCTTGAGTCCCTGGACTCAGGCAATCCTCTTGCCTCGGCCTCCCAAAGTGCTGGGATGACAGGCCTGAGCCACCGCACCTGGCCAATAAGTGGGAGTTACACTAAGAAATCACAAAGGCGAATAGAAGGGCATAGTGGACATTGAAGACTCAAAAGCTGGGGGGTGAGTAGGAATGAAAAATTACTTACCGGGTAAAGCGCACACAGGTGTGCTGGAGAGTACATGTAAAGACCAAGCTTTTTTGCCCTAACAAAATGCATCCCTGTCAGCAAAAATTATTTGTACCCCCTGAAGCCATTAAAAATTTTTTATCTGTGTGTTTAAGAACTATATAGTTTAGTTCGTGTAAGTTATGCTTTCATCTTAAAGTAATTCAGTATCCTCCCAAAAGATGAGTTGTTTTATTCTTATCATAATAATCAACATCATGGAAATGAGAAGTATACTAAAATCATAGGGCAGGTGAGTATGAAATATTCGTTATATTCCCAAAGAGCCCATAGAATCCCTTCAGGCCTGCTGCGATTGTCCCTGTGTTTCTAGTATGAGGTGGGTTTTTTTGTTTGTTTGTTTTGTTCCGAGTATTGTACACTCTTCTTCACAGCCATCATGATTCCCAAATTCTACTAAGATTGGGTGGTCTAGAATTTTCAATATTGTAAAAAAAAAAAAAAAAAGGATTGCACATCAAACCTGTGGATTAATTATTCAATATTGAAAAAGTGATCATTCCAAATTGATAAGTTAAAATAATTTCCAAGATACAGCATTTATGTCATAATACAACATTCATTGTCCTGGAGCGTGTGTGTGCGTGCATGCGCGTGTGTGTGATGTGTGCCTGTGAGTGCATGTCTCATCACCAGCCCTATTCCCAAAGCCACTGAGAGTGGATGAGGCCCAGACTGAGATCCAGCTTGCAGTTCAGGGCTGCCTAGCAGAGCACAGCTTTGTGGGCCCCTGGGATGGCAACGGATGCAGGAGATTCCACCTGAGGCTTGATGTGAAACAACGGGGCGTCGCTCGACGGCTGATGGAGGCAACCTCAGGTGTCCCCTAAGGTGAGTGATGGGCTTCCACGGGGGAAGGGGGGGCCTGTTAAAATGATTCACTACGTGAACCTCGCAGATGGAATGTGAGCTTTCAATGTCCTGTGAAGCTGACCACTCTCCCTTCACAGCAGCCCGTCACTTGCTGCTTTTGCGGCCTACGTCTGCTTTCTCAAGGTGGCATCCTCAGGTTGGGTGCTTAGTGGCATCTTGCGACTGACAATCTGACAGCCGACACCTGCTTTCTAAAGAATGGCATCTCGAGGCCATATCACCAGCCTCCCAGAGCCGCTTCTTTGAGGCCACGTGACCATCAACCTTCGCTTTCTCTAGACTCTGTATGCTCCGTGACCACCAGATCCCACAAATGGGACCCACAGAGACAAAGGGGTGCTGGGTTCTCTTGGAAGCCAATCTCCTCTTGTCTTCCCTTGAATGCATTTCTTTTTCTTGACCTAGCCACTCGGCTCATCCTCCTTTTCTCCACACTTGCCTTATAGTATGGCGCCAAATGCCTCCTAAAGAATGCCAAAAATATGTCCCAACGTTGCTATTTGAGATAACTTTCTCAACTGTTCAAGAGAGTGGTTCTTCTGGGAAGAAAAGATGGCAGTTTCTTAGAAAAGAGCCCTTGAGGCGTGCTTTCCTTGTTTTGGTCAGACCTTCCTCCCTTGGTAACTTTGGTCACCATCTGCTGAGTCCACGGAACCGGGAAACTCAGTAGAGAGGTGGTCTGTCCTTGTTGCTCCATGATGTGCAGCTTCTGGGGATCTGTCTCTCACCCATATTGCATGAAGCTGTCTCTGCACGTGCTCAGACAGCAGGAAAATGGCTCAGTCAGTTGAGTTGCCTTTCTTCCGGTCTGGTCCCTGGGTCGCCTGGGCTCTGCTGAGTTCACATCCAACTCCAGCAGTGACCAGACCCCTTCCTTGGTTTTGGCTGCTTCAGCTGAAAGCCCTAAAGTCTGCCTGCTCCCTCTGAGTCATTCACACACTGTACCTACTGCAGACTGTGTGCAAAGCATAGTCCTACTGATTTGTGTTTTTCAGCGCTCGTGAGTAATAATGAAGGCTTTACCTATTTAGTCAGTCAGACACGCTTCTGAGTTAGAAAGGATTTTGAATGATCACAAGCTGTCCTTGAGTTTCCATCAAAGCAGAAATGATTTGCACTGTTTATCTCAATGAGGAGAAAGTCATATTCTTTAAGTCTGTTTTTTGTTCATAAAAGTAATAAAAAGGAAATTATAAGTTTTCTTATTTTATCTTGATGCAATCATCAACCTCTTTTTTTGGTTTTCTGTTAAAAGCATGGTCATGATACTTTTCAAGCATAGAAGGGACCCTAAAATAGTATAGAGAAAACATGGATCGTGTGGAGAAGAAAATCAATCAAAAGTGTCCCCTTGTGCCTCTTCCCAACTCCCAATCTACCTTGGGAGAAGCCGGCCTGATACGTGAATCGATAGATGCTGGCACACACAAGGACCACTAGGTGTACATGTCCATGATGCTCCTTGTCTTGGTTTTTATATCTGATAATGTGCAATGAAAATGTTTTTATGTGCATAGAATTTTGTTGCAAGTGCTACCCTAAAAACAAACAAACAAACAGACAAACAAAAAAAAAACCCCAGCATACTTGGTTGAACCTTCCTTTTGGAAGCTCTCCTTCCAGTGGAGGGGAAGGCTCTAGGAGAATTCCCTGCTCTTTCTCCCTGCTGCCTCAAGGGCCTCCCTGAGGCCTGCGCCTGGCCCTATTGTCCTTCTTGTTCTTCCACTGTGTCCAGCTGGAGGGACTCAACCTCCTTCCTACCTCCCTGTCTTATAGCAGCATGGGGCTCTTCTTGTCAAATAGAATGACGGTGACATTTGTCAAAATGTTCAGAAGGACGTCCTTCGTGACTACTGCAATAGGTATCAGGACAATCGCAGTAGGGAGGATGATGGAGCTCAAGTCTAAATTCCACAAGGACAAGTGGGGATTTATACTCCAGGAACACAGACAAAGGGTCAGTGACTGGACAATTATGAAAAGTAGACATCAAAGGGTAGGCATTCTTGTGAAAGTGGCCTTATGGGGGGCCAGGCTTGATGGCTCAGCCTGTGATCCCAGCACTTTGGGAGGCAGAGGTGGGTGGATTGCCCGAGCCTGTGGATTCGAGACCAATCTGCGCCACTTGGCGAGATCTCGTCTCTACCATAAAATGAAAAATACCTGGGTGGGGTGGCGAGCGTTTGTCATTCCGGGCTAGTCAGAATGCCGAGGTGGAAGGATCGCTGGAGCCCAGAAGGTCGACGCTGAGGGGGCTGTGAGCGTGCGTGCCCCTGCACTCCCACCTGAGAGAAGGAGTGAGACTCCCACTCAAAAGAAGTGTCCTCACAGGAGTCTTGTAGAAGGCAGGACGAGGAATGAACTAACAAGAACGGGGGCATGAGAAACGTGATCCAGAGATCAGGGGACTTAGGTATCGAGGGTGTGAAATAACGGAGCAGGATGTCTGTTCAAACTCGTCTTGGCCAGCCAAAGCTAGGAATCCAGCTAAGACTGAATCCTAGGCGAGAGGAGGGCTCCGAAGAGCCTGACTAGGTTTGGTCGAGGAGAGTCTATTCTGCCTCTACCAGACCACTCAGCTGTCTCTCAGACCCAGAGAATCAGCTCCGGGTTCCTCATAATAGAAACTTGGAGAGGTGGCCACACTCAAATCTTCCCCTCGTGGCTGTGTGATGACTCCCACCGCCTGGCGTACATCCTGTCGCTTTCTCCCCCACTCAAACCTTAGCCTGCGCGGATGCCAATCTAGCCCTCTGCCCAGGGCCATGGCACATGTGAATTTGCAGGAGTTGTGTGCTGTGCTCAGGTCTGTCTCCTGTCTCCAGCCTTCGCCTCCTTGGTCCAGGAGACACTTTCCAGGCATCCAGACTCTGAGCCGGCATCACATTCTCTGGAGGAGAGCTTGCCCTCTGCAGACAATAATTCATGATGCGCACACAACGCACCTAGGAAGAAAGCTGTGAGTTTTCACAAACGCTTCCCTACAAACTTCGTTGCCTCTGTTTCCAAGTCTGTCTCCTTACGAAAACGGTGAGCTACTTGAAGAGAGGAACATCATCATGGCAGTTCACCCTGTTCTTCAGCCTTATCACAGGGCAGCACTGTACAAATGATCAGTGTGTGAGTCACGGAACCGAGTGTAAGTCAGTGACACAGAAAGAGTAGTGACACTTTGGTGTGTTGGTTTTGACAATTGCATTCCTTTGGTTACTGAACGAAAATTAATTGGATGAAAACCTCAAATCTCACATGTCTTTCATGACAGCTTTTATCAGAAGAGGGTCGTAAAAATAATTGTTCTAAAATATTTGCCAGGTGCAGTGGTTCACACCTGTGATCTCAGTGCTCTGGGAGGTGGAGGCGAGAGGGATCCCTGAGCCCAGGGATTCAAGACCAGCACGGACAACTTTGTGAGCTTTCATCTCTACTCTCAATCAAAAAACTTAGCCGAGCCTTGTGGCACAAGCCTGTAGTTACAGCTACTTGGTTGGCTGAGCCCAGCGAGTCGAGGCTGCAATGGCCATGAGCATGTCAGTGCACTCCAGCCTAGGCAAGAGAGCAAGACCCCCAAGTAAAAGAAAAAAAAAATTTAATCAGATTGTGAAGATACAGATAACACTGTTTTAATGTCTCCTTTCTGTTGTATTCTAAAGTCAACATTGTTAGAATGTGACTTTAGTACGTGAAGAAAACAAAATAAATATTATGAAACAGAATGTGTCATAGAAGTTAGATCAAATTTTTAAAAAGCGGATTGATTCTTTTTTTAGTCATGTTCAGTCTATTTGGGAGCATAAGTCATCTTTAGTTCTGTGACAGTGTTTTTCTTATTTATGCAACTTTTAAAATAAACTTCATCTCTCTTTTTGCATGATGTCTATATCTGTGCTTGTTGTCTACTTTTTTCCACTCGCATCTTTCATGTATTGCTTATTGCTGTTTTATATCCCCAGTCTCATAGTTCCAATATTTCTGCCATCTATCAGTGTGTCTCTCCTAGTTGTTCTCCGAACTGTGTTTTCATGGATGTTTTTCTAATATGCCTTGTCATAGAATGAATTGTGCTCCCCAAAATGTACATGCTGGAGTTCTAACCCTATTGTGAATGTCATTGGAAATGTGACCTTTGTCAAGCCATCGAGTGTCAAGAAGGTCATGAGGGTGGAGCCCCGATGATGGGATTCATGGCTTACTAAGAAGATGCCAAAGAGCTTGCACCTCCTCTCTCTCTCTCTGCACATGTGAAGACATGCTGAGAAGGAAGCTGTCTGCAGACCGGAAGAGAATCTTCTCCCCAGATGCCAACCCTGGGGACACTGTGTAGTTACACTTCTGGTCTTCTGAATTTCGAGAAAATAAATTCCTGTTGTGTAATCCACTCCCTCTATCGTATTTTGTAGTGGCGGCCTGAGCAGAGGAAGAGACTTGCAATTTTGGGCTGAAAGGCCAATGTAAGTCATTGGACCAAAGGCACCAAGTAAACAGGCCTTCAGTGGGAGGTCTTCTGGTCAAGTAGATCACGTGACGGAAGTCCACTGGTGTTCGCTCACTTGGTGAAGCCTAGGCGAGTACTTCCACCAGGATAGCAGCAAGAGAAAGTGGATTTTTTATGGTTGGGTCCAAAGCCAGGAAAACAGGGCAGCTCATGCTTATGTCCTAAACTGCTCAATGGCTTACAGTATCGGATTTTTAAAAGTGAGGGGGCAGAGACTACGGGCAAAGTCATCCATCAATATGTGGAGGTTGTACTTAGTCCTGATGTCAAATGTTGGGACATGATGAATCACGGGTCTATAGATCATAGATGGAGTTAAAGATTTTCTGATGGGTCAGGCAGGTGGAGTTCTGTCTAAAAATGTGTGACTAGCAGGAAAGAGTATGAGGTGGCAATTTCTTCGTGCCTATCAGGAAGAAATTAAGAAAAAGAACCATGGTTAGATGTCAGTCCTCAGTTCCGCTTATCTGAGGATTTCATGCCCATGGATCCCTGGGGGTGGGGGGCAGGTTTCTGGAAATGACTCGGGGACATATATTAAGATGCTATCTTTAGTTTTTACGGGGAATCAAATTTCTCATGACTGTAACTTTCCTGGCTATTCTTTGAAGATATTCGTCCCTTTTTGCTTTTCAAGTTGTCTGTTGACTTCTGAAGGCTAGCCAGAATGTGACTAGAATGTCCCTTGAAAACACTCAATATTTTTTCTTTTTTTAAAAATGATTTCCCTGCCGGACTCGGTGGCTCAGCCTGTAATCCCGCACCTTTGGGAGGCTGAGGTGAGTGGATTGCCTGAGCCCGCGGGTTCGAGATCTGCCTGGGCAGGTAAGACTTCATCTCTACAATAAATAAAAAAAAAAATTAGCCGGGCGTGGTAGCGCACGCCTGTAGTTCCAGCTCCTTGGAAGGCTGAGGCAGAAGGATCGCTGGAGCCCAGCAGGTCGAGGCTGCGGTGGCCGGGAGTGGCCACTGCACTTCAGTCTGGGCGACAGAGTGAGACTCCAACTCAAAAAAAAAAAAAGATTTCCCTGTTTGTGAGGTTCAAGGCCCTTAAGAGGTTGGTCCTTGTGCCATCACGATAAGAGCTGGTCGGTGTTCAGTGTTTGTCTGAGACACCACACTCAGCCTCTAACTTCCCTTTACAAGCTGAAGTTTATAGACCTATCGATTATGAGACATCAAGATTCACCTCTGTGTGTGTGTGTGTGTGTGTGTGTGTGTGTGTGTGTGTGTGTGTGTGTGTTTATAGGTACCGTACCTCTGTGTGAAGACCCATCTATCTAACTAAGCATGCCTGCCATCTTTTTTTCTGTAGGCATCTGTATTTGAATTGGGGGAAGAGAGTAGAAAGCAAAGTGGCCCCTACCCTGTGGCCTCTGCAGTGGCAGCTTCTTGTAACACAGGGTTCAGGGAGACTTGGAGGAGTTGTGTGGGGAAACCACGTGCAGACATCTGTAGGTTGTGATGGATAGAAGGGACGAAGAGAAGCATCAAGGCCCCTTCTCCCCTCCACCTTATCTGGACCTGTGCCAAGGCACCCTGGGAGGAGCGAGCGCCCCACTGCCATTGCCTCTCACTTTTCTTCCAGATGGCAGCCTACCCTGGCTACCCTGACAAAACAGCACAAGGCCCTAGGCGGTGGTCCGCATGTACATCTGTATTCTCCTTTTGATTTATGAATATGCAGCTGCCTCTGGGGATAGGCAACCTACCTCTGTTGTACGTCTCTCAGAACCTTCACGCTGATGTGTGTATTTGCTCTTGTTTCCTTTTGAGGTCTTTTCCTAGGCCCTGTGTCCGAAAGTTATGCCCGACGGCATCCTGAGCCCCATGCTTTCTTGAGAGAAGTGATTTTAATAGATGAGTCTCTGAGGATCGTTTCCTTCTTTCTTTTTCTTTCTGTCTTTCTTTCTTTTTTGTGTTTTTTTTTTTTTTTTTTTTTTTGCTGGAGTCTCACTCTGTCACCCAGACTGGAATGCAGTGGCTCTCCTGGCCACTGCAGCCT
>NW_007079846.1:1462-5197 GCF_000164805.1 Carlito syrichta | reverse complement strand
CCCTGCTGGGCTCTGGCGATCCTTCCACCTCAGCCTTCCAAGTAGCCGGAATTACAGGCACTCGCTACCACGCCCAGCTGATTTTTTGATTGATTGTAGAGATGAGGTCTCACCAAGTTGCTCAGGTGCGTCTCGAACCCGCGGGCTCAGGCAATCCACTCACCTCAGCTTCCCAAAGGTGTGGGATTACAGGCTGTCTTTTTTTTTTTTTCCCTGTCTGCTAGGGTCAACTGTAGAAGGCACTTTGGCTGGAGGGGACTTTTTTGGCATTTAGAGTCCTTCTGCTCCTTCATCAGGAGATGGTAGATTCTTTGAGGTCTGGGCCTTGAGGAAGACAATGCCCAGTTGCTCTCCCCTTTCTGGACAGAAGTCTCAGAAGATCCTGTGGCTAGGATGGATTCGGGCTCCGTGTGAAACACACTGAGGTCCCTGGCCTAATTGCCCTGGTGAGCGCCTGGGAGGGTGCCTTAGGCTCAGAAATGTGGTCTATCTTTGGCCAGAAGGCCAGTCTGCCCTGGGGTGTCCGTCCCCTCACTCCACCATCCCAGCTGATGCCTGCATTCATTGACTTTGAGCGTCACCTGGTGACCACAAGGCAGCTGTATCCCACATCCTGGGGAAAAAGTGTCCTACTTGTCTCGGAGTGCCACCTGGTGTCTATAGCTCTTGACCATCGAGGCTGCTGCAGTCCATATCCTGGAAAAATGTATTTCCCCTCTCTCCCACGCTTGTCATCTAGGAAACCAAATCCACCCTACCCAGAACGAGATCTTCATGGTTATTCTAACCAGGGTAGACTCTTCCGGGAGATCCTGGAGGCAGAGCTATTCCACATCACTCAAGACACACTGCTAGCAAGTAAGATAATTTTGAAACGTGCCCATGTCTAAAATCCAATAGGAGTGGACTTTACATTAAGAGATACGAGAATGAAATTTAATGTTCTGGCTGAGTGAAAACCAGGACATTCGATGCATATATACTGTAACTTACCACGCGATGTGTCTTGGAAACTGGGAAGAGCACACTGCTCTTATGCCACTCATTTGCCCTTTAGGTGGCAAAACACCCGGATGCAAAGGCACACCACTAGAGACTACTGTACACATGAAATAAGTATTCCTTGGGTGTTTTTAGAAATAATGTCATATGAATGGCTGGGAGGCTGAGGCAGAAGAATCGCCTGAACCCGGCAGGTCGAGGCTGTAGGGGCGTGAGCACGCCAGTGCACTCCAGCCCGGGCCATGGAGTGAAGAAAAAAAAAAGGAGAGGAGACAGCTAGCCAAAAAGAAACATTGTTCAGATGGCCTTGGCCTCCTGTCGTTGGCAGTATCCATATGTACGTCTAAATTAGATTCTGGGAAGAACCTGCTAGTCTGGAGACCAGTTTCCTTGGACACTGGCATTTATTATTTATTAAGCAATTTATTTATTTTTTATTTATTTTTTTATTTTTCTTTTCAAGTCAAGGCAATCGTCTTGCCTCTGCCTCCCAGAGGGCTGGGATGACAGGCTTGAGCCACGGCACCCAGCTTGTACACTTTCTTCTTCCTCCTCCTCCTCTTCCTTCTCCTCTTCTTCTTTTCTTCTTCTTGTTACAAAGATGTGGGGTACAATCCAGGGTTAGGTGTACACACGTTGATCACGTGGGTACCCTTCAACAAGGGTCAGGTACACCCTTCCCTCCCCTAGCAGTTTCCCTCAACTGCCGATCCCACCCCCTCCCCTGACAGTTTTCCACTACTGGAGGTCCGCTTATGAGTGAGAACCTATGGTCCTCTCTCATTTCTGTGATCAATCGCTGAGTACGATCGACTCTAAATCCATCCAAGTCGCAGCGAAGTCTATATGTTTGTCCTTCTTTAGGGTTGCGTGATATTCCACTGGGTCTATTTACCCCATGTAAAAGAAAAAATCCATTCCAGCTTCGATGAGCCATATGGTTGGCTCCGCGTTTTTGCTATTGTGAATAGAGCTGCAACAAACATACGTGTGCAGGTATCTTTTTTGTAGCATGATTTGAGTTCTTCCAGGTATGTTCCCAATAGGGAGATGGCTGGGTCATATGGAAAGTCAGTTTCTGGTTCTTGGAGACCTCGCCACCCTGTCTTCCAGAGAGGTTATACTAGTTTGCCTTCCCACCAGTGGCATTGAGGCGTTGCTTTTTCTCAGCAACCTCACCAGTGTCTGTTGTGATTTGTGTCATTGACGATGGCCGTTCTTACTGGGGTGAGGTGGTATCTCGATGTGGTTTTGATCTGCATTTCTCTGATGATGAGTGAGGCTGAGCGCCTTCTCGTGTGTCTGCCAGCTGCCCATATGCCTTCTTTTGAGAAGTGTCTCTTCGTGGCACGTGTGAGTTCCTCGTCGATCCCAGATGTTAGGCCTCTGTCAGAGAGACGATTGACAGATAAGTATTTTTGCCCATTCTGCAGGCTGTCTCCCTGCTCTCTCGATGGTTTCTTTTGCTTCACAGAAGCTTGTTAGTTTACGCTTTCTTAATGGTACAGCCGGCCTTGCTGCCAGTGGACGGAGGTCAGCTTATGGCCACAGATGCGCTCCTCTACAGGGGTGCAGGATGAACTAGGAGGAGTCCTCAACCCAGGACCCAGAATTAAGTCACCTCGAGGAACCAGCAGGGACCCTGAGACTGACGATGGGGTTGGGGGGGTGGGGGGGTGAGGGGTTTGGAATCTGGAGCCAGGACTCTGCCCAAGATGTTGTGGGAAGCCTATGGATCCCTCTGGTAGGATCCCAGATGGTTGGGGTTGCTGTGTGTGACTGCATCTTCCGTGCTCTCCATGCCTCGATAGGCTGTGACTGCTAGGTTGCGGTATATACTGCTCTCAAGCGTGAACCCTACTGAACGGTGAAGAGGGAGACAGCAGATGGTATGTCACAGAGATCCGTCTGGCATTGAATTTTCTGCTAAGAGAGGCTGGTGTTTTTGTGGAATGGTGGAAAGTCTTCCTGCACTGCTGTCGGTGACTTGCGACCTGATATTGAGAGGACAACAATAGATTTAGGTTAAGAGCATGCTATTGAGAGACCCAAAGAAACTTAAAAAAAAAAAAACCATATTTGCTGTAAAAGTAGCATTTAGTTCACTATAATTTCATATATCCCCACCTCAGGTTTACTATATATTTTGTGTATTCCTACCTCATGTATTTTATGAAATTTTAGTATTTTAAATTCTACCTCAAATGAAATCTTAGTACTTTAAATCCTACCTCAGACCCCGTAGATTTAGGCATATGTTGGGTGCCGGGTCGTGACCAATTGTATAATGGCGTAGGTAGTGTTTGTATTTAGAACTCTTGGGTTAAGCATTGTCAGCCCCAAATTAGTAGGCTAACTTCTGCTTTTACAATGGGATGTAAATGATAAAGCGATAAGCCCCTTTCAGACATTCCTACAAGGTGGCAGCAGACTCAGAGGCGCCAGCTGCTCTCTATCACCGGTTTTTATCCCAGTGATAATTTACAGGCAGTGGTTATGTAAACCTGAAGGGAACCAAGACTTTTATAAAAGAAACCGCCTTGCTATAATACGTTTGTGATATTTTATAAATTCCCAGAATTAGTATATGATTTTCTAACTCACATTCACTGTATGTGTTTGCAGCATTCATATTTAAAACTTTGTTAAGTTTGGCTTTTGTTGTCCCATAATGACCATGTTATGTTATGTAAATGTTAAGCAAACAAGCTTTCCTAAGCATACCTTGGGATG
>NW_007079846.1:0-1184 GCF_000164805.1 Carlito syrichta | reverse complement strand
CATTAGGAGAAATTACCCAATCATGTAAAATCAAGTTTAAAGTTCTTTCCCCTCCCTCTGTAATTGTGCATAAAAACTGCTTGCCATTGTGAATCAGGGCTCTGGTCCATGAAGCCTCTACGGGCTTCATGCGTGAGCCCAGACTCGAGCCTGAATAAAGACCCTCATGTGTTTGCATTGGAGCCGGCTCTTTGTGGTCTCTATCTCTCTCATTAGAGTCCCGGGTTCAATAATATCCCCACTGAACTTATGTTTTATTTGCAAAATCATTTTCCACTTTCCAGTATTGCTTTGGTTTTCATATATAGCCATTCTCTCTTTCTTTGAGCGGGAGTCCCACTCTGTCTTCTCACGAGACTTTTTCAGGATCAAGTGATGCCTGGCCAAGAAACAGAAGCCAAATCTTCCCATTCCCCAGGGGATTCGGATGACAACTGGTCATAGCATCTGGTACAACTCCAAGAGGAGACATTGGCGAAGCACCGAGCTGGGCCTCTAAGGAAAGGCCCATGGGGTGGCATAGCTGTTTATGTTGAATCATGGTCACCGTCGACCTGCCGTTATCAAGTGGAAAGAAAGAAGATCTCCACAGTCGAGAAGTCAGACATGTTTAATGGGGATGTGACTTTTTGTTTATGTGCTCTGCACTCGTGGGCTGGCTCAGGAATAAATATGAAACCTTTTTTTTCTGAAAAAAGAAAAGAAGAAGATGAAGACATATTTTTTTATTTAATTGTTTATTATTATTGTTGTTGTTTGTTTTTTTTAAGCGGGAGTCTCACTCTGTCACCCAGGCTGGAGGGCGACGTCACGTTCTCAAACACCACAGCCTGGGGGTCCTGCAGGGCTCAGGTGACCCTTCCACCTCAGCCTTCCATGTAGCTGGCACCACAGGCATGCATCACCGAGCCCGGCAAATGTTTTTATTTCATATAGAGTTGCTCAGGCTGGTCTCGAAACCCTGGACTCAGGTGTTCCTCTCACACCCCCACCTCCCACTGTAGAGCCTGAGGTGGCAGGCGTGAGCCACCGTCCCCTGTGCCTTTTCTTGTTTGTTTGGGGGTTTTTGTTGTTGTTGTTGTTGTTTTGTTGTTTTTGAGTTGGAGTCTCACTCTGTCGCCCAAACTGGAGTGCAGTGGCCGCTTCCGGCCACAGCAGCCTCACCTCCTGGGCTCCGGCGATCC
>NW_007079845.1:0-939 GCF_000164805.1 Carlito syrichta | reverse complement strand
AGGCTGCGGTGGCCGGGAGCGGCCACTGCACTCCAGTCTGGGTGACAGAGTGAGACTCCAACTCAATAATAATAGTAATAATGTAATATAACATGTTATATTATTATAGTAAAGTTTTAAGATATGACAAATCCAGAAAGTGATATTCAGAATGTTCAAGATAGTTATCTGATTGGTAATGAGTAAAACTTCACCAGAATGAGATAGGTGGTGTTCATTAAATTTAATCCCACAGAATAGTAGCTGTTGTTATTTCTAGCTGGCCTGG
This sequence comes from Carlito syrichta, assembly GCF_000164805.1. Classification (NCBI taxonomy): domain Eukaryota; kingdom Metazoa; phylum Chordata; class Mammalia; order Primates; family Tarsiidae; genus Carlito; species Carlito syrichta. The sequence goes on along the minus strand of NW_007079845.1, from coordinate 671 downwards.
AGTTAGTTGAGGCAATCCAGCTGCTTGATGCCTACCTGACCTGGTCCTGGCTGCAGTTTGCTGCCACCTGGTGGCAGTTGTCCACTTCAGGGTAAATATAAAAGGGGACAAATCTGACTGGCTACGACTTCCAGGCATTGGCAGCAATTTCAGGCATGATTACTTGATGCCAAGTTTTTTGACACAATCCTGGGAGATTGGGCCAGAAAAATACTGGGAATGAGAAAGATCCATTCTCTACCTTCTTGCTTTCTAAGACAGGTGACCTGCTTTTATCTTCCAGGCCTTTCCTTTGCTTCTGTGAGGGCAGGGGTAAATGGTGGGTAGATGTTTTTTCTTACTGTTCTATTGGTTATTTTTATTTTCTCTTTAAAAATCTATTATTTTTGGTTTTATTCAAATTAACTAAGTATAAGTGGAAATTATTATCATTATTATTTTTTGAGTTGAGTTATTGTCTGAGCTGGAGTGCAGTGGTATGCTCATGGCCACCGCACCACTGACCTGCTGGGCTCAGGTGATCCTTCCTCCTCAGACTTCTGAGTTGCTGTAATTACAGGTGTGTGCCACCATGCCTGGCCTAATTTTTTGATTTATTCTGGAGACGAGGTCTTGCCAAGTTGCCCAGGCTGGTCTTGAACTCCTGGGCTCAGGCAGCCCTTTTGCCTTGG
>NW_007079844.1:14403-17420 GCF_000164805.1 Carlito syrichta | reverse complement strand
GGTCTCGCCAAGTTGCCCGGGCTGGTCTCGAACCTGCGGGCTCAGGCCAGCCACTCGCCTCGGCCGCCCAGAGTGCTGGGATGACAGGCATGAGCCTCCGCACCCGGCCCTGTGTCATCATTTGAGTAATCATTCCGCGTAAACTGCCGGGGCGGGGTCACTCCCGCCGGCATCCCTGTCCCCAGACGCCCCCCCGCAGCATGGGGGAGACGGTCGGTGATCGCCCACACACTGGAGTCCACAGGGTTGGCGTCTCCCGGCCCGCGGGACCAGGAGGGCGGGAGTCCAGGCATTTGCGTCTGGCTTCTGCGCCTTGACTTTTCTCTGGAACTGTCCCCAGCACCACGTCCCTGTCGCCGGTGCGGGGCTGAGTCGTGTCCCCCCGAATTCGTGTGCGTCGGGAACCTGGGGGCACGACCTCACGGGAAGCAGGGTCGTGGCAGATGTCACGGTGTCAGGAAGCGGTCTGGTTGGGCTGGGCTGGGTACACGAGGACAGGGACATTTGGGCACACACAGAGGAGGGGGCGGAGGCTGGAGGGATGGGACCGCCAGCAAGGGACCCCGGAGGCTGCCGGAGCCCCGGCTGCTGCCAGCAGACGCCCCCCTGCGTGGAGACCGAGTCAGCCAGTCATCACGTAGACATGCAGAGTCCCAGGCCTCGCCCAGGCCTGCCGAGTCAAAACCTGCCGCTGACTCCCGGGTCTGTGTCGATGCCAAGGGCCGGTGCTGTGGCCCGCCCGCCTCTGGGGTCTGCTTTCTGGGGGTGCTGCCTGCTTCTCTCCTCTCCTGTGCTCTGGCGGCGCGCTGGACAGGCGGGCTGGATCCGGGCTTAACGTGACCAGCAAGAGGGTTTCGGGACGGTGGGGGGTGGGACCCCTCGCCCCCCGCCCCGTTGGGCCAGCCACGTCGGGCCGCTGGCTGTGGGTGTGGGAGTCGGGGTGCTCAGAATTCAGGCCGAGCGCAGTGGCTCATGCCTGCGGTCCCCGTGGCGTGGGAGGCCTGGGCGGGAGGGTCGCTTGAGCCCAGGAGGCCGAGGCTGCAGCGAGCTGTGGTCGTGCCACTGCTCTCCGGCGGGCCACAGAGCCAGGCCCCGTCTCTAAGAAATAAAGATAAAAGAAAGAGGAAACGGACGTTCAGAGTTTGGACGCTGGGCTTGCTGGGGGCTGGGATGCTGAGTTGCAGTAACCGAGGCCTTACCTCAAGGCCACAGACGGCAGACGTCCTCCCCACCCGGTGCAGATGCTGCATGGAAAAGGATGGAGAACCGCCCCCCGCCCCCCCAAGGAGCTTGGGTTCTGGCGGGAGAGACACACACAGAACGAATAAGAGGACGCGCGGACGGGGAACGGGCCAGCGCTGGCAGAGACGCCGCACAGAGTCCCGTGACTGCAGAGTCAGAGGCAGGGCGGCTTCTTCAGCTGGAGCGGCCGGGGAGGACATCTCTCTGGCGGCGACACTCAGCTGAGACCGGAAGCCACAGAAGACCCCGACGTGGACCGGAGGGAGGAGGAGTTCTAGGCGGGGACACGGCGGTGCAAAGCCCCTGTGGCAGGGACTGGGTAACAGTGAGGAGGTCCGTGCAGCCGAGGCGGGAGGTGGGGTGGACACCGGCTGCGTCCGTGGCGAGAGCAGGGGAGGACACGGAGGCTGCGGCTGTGGTGAGCGGCGTGGGCTCCCACTGTCCGAGCAGAGGTGACCACGCAGGGTTTGCGGCTCTTCCCAGGGGACGTGGAGGTAGCACTGAGGCAGAGGAGGGGTCTGGAGGGGCAGTGGGAGAGGACCGTGGCCTGGGCAGGAGCCTGGGGGTGGAGGGAGGTGGCCGCCGTGTCTGCAGGAGCTGCTGGCGGTGGGTGAGTGGCCCTGGCCCCACGGGGTCCGACCGGCCTCACGCTGGCAGCTGCTGTCTCCCGGCACCTGTGCCACCCCGGGCGGTTCCCTGCTGGCCACAGAGCGGCCTGGGGTCAGGGCGGGAGCCGCCAAAGCCCAGCCACCGGGGCCATCGACGTGTGGCCCGGCGCCTCCGGGCAGGGCGCTTCCACACTGGAGGGGACGTGCCATCCCCGCTCGCACAGGGGACAGCACAAAGCCCTGCCGGGACCTGCCGACTGCTCCCCAGCAAGAGAGGGACTCTGCGGGTGGGCTTGAGTGACGGGCCTTGGGGTGGGAGGTCACCCTGGCCGATCCGGGACCCTGTGCTCTCACAGGGTCCTCATCAGAGGAGGCAGGGGGCCCAGGGCGTGGTGGCGCACACCTGGAGTCCCAGCACTTTGGGAGGCTGAGGCGGGAGGCTCCCTTGAGCCCAGGCGTTCAAGACCAGCCTGGGCAACACAGCAAGACCCCGTCTCTGCAAAAAATAAAAATAAAAAAGTTAGCCGGGCACGGTGGCGTGTGCCTGTGGATCCAGCGACTTGGGCAGCCGAGGCAGGAGGATCGCTTGAGCCCAGGAGTTCGGTGCCGCGGTGAGCTGTGATTGTGCCACTGCACTCCAGCCTGGGCTGCAGAGCCAGACCTCGGAGAGGAAGAGGCTGCTGGCTGGCTCTGAGGGCGGAGGACGGCCCGGAGGGGAGCGGGCGCCTCCAGACGCTGGGAAAGGGGACATGCGTCTCCCTCCAGCAGGGGCTGGCCCTGCCCGCGCCGTGACCGGAGCCCAGTGAGGCCTGACTCCTACACCCAGGCTGTAAGAGGACAGGATCGTGTCGGTGTGGCCGCTCCATCGGTGGCGACCTGTGAAGCGACAAGAGGAAGCCACGCACTGTTGGCTGTCGGCTGACGCCACAGAGCCCCGCGTGGCCCGAAGTCCCAGCTTGCGCGAGGCTTGAGGCTCGGGGAAGCAGGTGCCATGCGCATCTGAGATCCTCGGGAAACTGGCCCCGGGCAGGGCTGCGCATGTGATGTGGAGACCCGGGCCGAATCCACCCCCAGCCCCAGGGTTCCCACCCAACCGGGAAGTGAGCCGGGCTCGGTGGCTCAGCCTGTCATCCCACGCCTTTGGGAGGCTGAGGTGAGTGGATGGCC
>NW_007079844.1:6262-14332 GCF_000164805.1 Carlito syrichta | reverse complement strand
TGCGGTGGCCGGGAGCGGCCGCTGCCCTCCAGTCTGGGCGACAGAGGGAGACTCCAACTCTAAATAAATAAATAAATCAATAAAGACCGGGAGGTAAAAGTGTGGCCAAGCGGAGGCCCTGCCGGGAGCCTGGGGACAGGTCACACCACTGGTGGTGCCTGCAGGTGCCTGTCCAACAGGCTCAGAGCAACCCTGAGCTGGAAGGACACTGGTGTCTCTGGGAGAAGCCCCGGTTTGGCAGCTCTGGGGGTCCCATCTGCAGCTCTGGGACTTCCCCCTGGACCCGCACTGGGGCGAGTAAGCGTCCCCCCGAGTTTGCGCCCACCTAGGACCTCAAGACCGTTAGGAAGTGGAGTCTCTGCGGATGTTGTCAGTCGAGGCTAGGTCACGCTGGGGTGGGGTGGCCTTCTCCATGATGGGTGAGGATGCAGGGAGCTGGCACGTGACATGGAGGCAGGGATTGGCGTGACACGGCCCCGCACCAGGGACGCCAAGGACAGCCAGCCGCCCCAGAGCTGGGAGAGACGGGAAGCGTCCCCTCTCCGCCACTGTGGCCCTGGAGGGAGCACGGCCCTGGACACCTGGACCCCAGACTCGTGGGCTCCAGGCCTGGGAGGGGACACACTTCTTTGGCTTCAGCCCCCTGCTGACGGTCACTCGTCAGGGCGGCCACAGGAGGCTGACGCTCTGTCCCGGTGCCCCTGCTGTCTGGGTCGAGCTCCTCTCCAGGACTCAGGACGGGGTCTGACCCTGCAGGAAAGAGCCTCTTCTTCCCACGGGACTCCCTTTGTGATGAGGACACCTTTCCCAGAAAGCCCCGGCAGCACAGACACCGCGACCGGAATCGCTGCGGGCCGTGCAATTTCTAAAACAGCAAACGACACAATTTTATGTCGACTTCCAGGATGATCCCGTTCGGTGTGCACTAAATGCCCGTGAAAGCCACGCCAGAAGGTTAAACAGAATCAGCAGCAACTCTACTGCTTGGGCGCACTCCCGGGGCAATGGAGCGCAGGAGCTCAAAGAAACGCCTGCCAGGCGTGTCCACGACAGCCCGAAGGTGGGGATGGCCCCCGTGTCCTCGGAGGGATGACGGACACACAGTGTGGTCTGTCCACACGTGGACGCGACTGGGCCGTGAACGGGACGGGGGCTGTGACGCAGGCCACGACGCGGAAAGACCTGGAGGGTGTCACGCTTCGTGAGGCCAGACACAGAAGGCGGAATCCTGTGTGATCCCGCTCCTAGGAGGTCCCTGAGCCACGGGGTCCACACCCCGCGAATGGTGGGTGCTGGCGGCTGCAAAGTGGCCGGCAGGAGGGTTTCGTGGGGACAGCGCTTCAGTGGGAAGATGAGGACACCCTGGGGTTGATGGTGGTGACGGCAACACCACCACGGGGGTGTGCTTAATGCCACCGAACTGTGCATTTGGAAATTGTGAAGTGGTCCGTTTTATGTTATGTCTCCTTTACCGCCATAAAAAAGTAAGCAAACAAAAAGCGCCCTGATAGCTTGGGCTGTGGGTGAAATGGAGTTAGCGTCAAGGCTTGGCCACCGTAAAGGGATTTTTTTTAGCCTGTGTGTATTTAAAAATAATAGATGGGCGTGGTGGTATGTGTCTGTAGTCCCAGCTACTTGGGAGGCTGAGCGGGGAGGGTCGCTCGAGACCAGGAGTTCGAGGTTGCAGGGAGCTATGGTCACATCACCGTGCTCCAGCCTGGGTGACAGAACGAGATTCTGTCTTAGAGAAAAGGGAGGGTTTTTTTTTTTGAGTTGGAGTCTCACTCCTTTGTCCAGGCTGGAGTGCAGTGGTACACACGCTCATGGCCACCCCAGTGTCGATGTTCTGGGCTCTGGCAATCCTGCCTCAGCCTTCCGAGTAGCTGGAACTACAGGTGTGCGCTACCACGCCCGGATATTTTTTATTTTATTGTAGAGATGAGGCCTTGCCAAGTTGCCCGGGCTGTTCTCGAACCCGCAGGCTCAGGCCATTCACTCACCTTGGCCTCCCAAAGTGCTGGGATGACAGGCTGAGCCACTGAGCCCGGCCAGGAGGGATTCTTATACTCACGGAGGACACTCTGGAGTCCTTGGGGACGGTTTGGCATGAATCTGAGGCTGTGGTGCCCAACCTTACCCCCCGTTTCCACGGGTCCCCAGGGCAGCACCCCTGGAAGGTCACGGCCCGGGGCATGGACTGTGGGCTGCAGAGGAGGGGCTTGGAGAGGAGGGAGGCGGCCCCACGCACGCGGGAGTCCTTGGGGTGGCATTGAGTTAGCATGTCACAGGGCAACTTCAACACCATGTCGTGGGTGAACTTTGAGAAATTCGTCTTGCAATGACTTCAAATTTGGAGAAATTAGAGAAGTAGAAGACATGTCTCTGTAAGTCTGAAATTCTATCCAGGTGAAAACCTTCAAAAAACGTACAAAGAATTCCTGCCGTTGGCTTCCCAGATTCACCAATTATTAACATCTTGTGACCGGGCTCGGTGGCTCAGCCTGTCATCCCAGCACTTTGGGAGGCTGAGGTGAGGGGATTGCCTGAGCCCGCGAGTTCGAGACCAGCCCGGGCCACTTGGCGAGCCCTCGTCTCTACAATAAATTGAAAATTAGCCGGGCGTGGTAACGCATGCCTCTAGTTCTGGCTACTTGGAAGGCTGAGGCGGAAGGATCACCCAAGCCCAGCAGGTCGAGGCTGCAGTGGCTGTGAGCATGCCATTGCGCTCCAGCCTGGGTGACAGAGAGAGACTCCAACTCAAAAAATAAAAAAAAGAATCTTGCCATGGTTACTTTGTCATTCTTTTTCTGCATACATTATTGTTATTACTGTTATTGTTATTCATGAAATATCGGGAAAAAGTTGCAGCCACGACACCCCTCCAGCCTCAGACATGCCAGAGTATACATTCTGAGAACAAGGATTTTGTCTGATGTAACCACAGGTTGGGTAACAAAACCAGGAAGTCTAGCACTATCTCGATGCTAGACTTCCTATTTTCTTTTTGAGTCAGAGACTCACTCTGTTGCCCAGGTTGGAGGGCAGTGGCACGCTCACGGCCACTGCAGCCTCGACCTGCTGGGCTCAGGTGACGCTCCCGCCTCCGCCTTCCAAGTAGTTGGAGCCACAGGCGTGCGCCACCACGCCCGGCTAATTTTTTGATGCATTGTAGAGATGAGGTCTTGTCACTGTTGCCCAGGCTGGTCTTGAACCTGTGGGCTCTGGCAGTCCTCTCGCCTCGGCCTCCCAAAGTGCTGGCATTACAGGCACGAGCCACCGCACCTGGCTTGTTCAAATGCGACCAGTTTCCCAACAGTGTCCTTCAGGGCGACCTTTGTTTTCCCATCCCTTGTTGCATTCAGCCTTCTGGCCTCTGACTGCCTCAAAGCAGGAAGGGATGGCCTTGGTCTTGGGTCCAGGTGTCTGCCCTCAGTCTGTGTCTGTCTGGTGTGTGTTTGTGGCTGTGTTTTGACAGGAAGCAGGAGAGGTGCTGTGTTTTCCCTGCGGTTGTATCTGGAGGCCCTGGGGTGTCGGAAACGTTGATCACCTGGTGTCCTGGGGTGTACGGTGTCCCCAAAACTCACACCCACTTAGAACCTCAGCGCGAGACCTCATGTGGCCAAAGGGCCTTTGCAGATGTGATGGTCGAGATGAGGCCGTATTGGGGTCGGGTGGCCCCAAGTGCAGTGACCGGTGTCCTCATAAGAAGAGGGGGACCTGGCCGGGCTTGGTGGCTTACACCTGTAATCCCAGCACTTTGGGTGGGAGAAGTGAGAGGATTGCCTGGGTCCAGGGATTCGAGACCCGCCTGGGCAACTTGTGAGACTTCATCTCTACAATACATCAAAAAATTAGCCGGGCGTGGTGGTGTGCACCTGTGGTTCCCGCTCCTTGGAAGGCTGAGACGGAAGGATCGCATCGCCACAGCCCAGCAGGTCGACACTGGGGTGGCCGTGAGCGTGCCACGGCCCTCCAACCTGGGTGACAGAGTGAGACTCCGACTGGAAAAAAAAAACGAGCTAAGAAGAGGGAGATTTGGACAGGGGAGCCCCTGGAGCCTCTGGAAGGAGCACGGCCCGAGAAACCGGGCGTCCGACTCCCCGGGCTCCAGGGCACGTCCCGTCGTTCAAGCCCCAGTCTGTGGTCGCTTGGTTCTGCATCCCCTGGGAGCAAACGCACTTGGCTAAGGCGACGCGGCTTCGCGGGGAAGGCCTGCGGGGACTCTGGACCTCAAGGGACAGTGCGCGCGTGGTGTCGTGCGTGCAAAGTCCCGAGTGCAGCCTCGACGAGAGCCGCACCCGGACCAGCTGTGCACGTGTCCAGCCCAGCGTCTGCCCACCCTCCCCCCGTCCCGCCCACGAGGTGCCCACCTTTCCAGCCCCATCACCATCGTGGGGTTTCGTCTGTTCTTGAACCATGTCTGGGGAGAGAGACTTTTTTTTTTCTTGGAGTTTGGGGTCTCGCTGTGTTGCCCAGGCTGGAGTCCAAGGCTGCGATCATTGCCCACTGCAGCCTCAAACTCCTGGGCTGAAGCAAACCTCCCACCATGGCCTCCCCATTAGTTGGCACTACAGGTGTCGCCATGCCCGGCTAATTTTTGTATTTTTGTAGAGACGAGATCTCGCTGTGTTGCCCAAGCTGGTCTCGAACTCCTGGACTGAAGCGATCGTCCCACCTCTGCCTTCCAAAGCGCTGGGATGACAGGTGTGAACGGCCACGCCCGGCCACGGAGACTTTGTGAAGATGTCTTGGTTCCCCGCAAACCCTCAGCGTGTGTTTGAGCAAAAGCTTAGGGTTCTTGTGTGAAAGAACACGTTCCACTTTTAATAATTGGCTTAATTTAATTCAGTTTTTTTTAGAGATGAGGCCTGGCTCTGTCACTCAGGCTGGCTGCCTGGGCACGGTGGGCGGGTCCCTTCCCCTCTCTGGGCCTCAGTTACTCCCTTGTGAGATGGTCTTTCCCTGTAACCTCCCAGCCGTGGTGCCGTCATAGCTCACTGCGGCCTGGACCTCCTGGGCGCACCCGATCCTCCCTTCTCAGCCTCCCAGGCGGCGGGGACGACAGGAGCCACCACATCCTGCTAGTTTTTTTGTTTTTGTACAGACAGGGTCTCGCTCTGTTGCCAAGGCTGGTCTCGACCTCCCAAAGGGGATGGGATTACAGGTGTGAGCCACCGCACCTGGTCCTGGACTTGTTTATTTGAATGCTTATTGGGAAAACAGGATTAGGCTTCAAACCAGGGGTTTATGGGAGTTATATGCAGTTTCTCCCTTTTCTCATAAAGACTTTAAAAATTAAGATACAGCCGGGCTCGGTGGCTCAACCTGTAATCCCGCGCCTTTGGGAGGCTGAGGTGAGTGGATTGCCTGAGCCCGCGTGTTCGAGACCTGCCTGGGCAGGCGAGACCTCATCTCTACAATAAATCAAAAATTAGCCAGGTGTGGTAGCGAGCGCCTGTAGTTCCGGCTACTCAGAAGGCTGAGGTGGAAAGACCGCCGGAGCCCAGCGGGTTGAGGCTAGGGTGGCCGTGAGTGTGCCATGGCCCTTCAGCCTGGGTGACAGAGTGAGAGTCCAACTCAGAAAAAAAAGAGGTACCTGTTTAAACAATACCGCTGAGCGTTTTTAGTACATTCACAGAGTTGTGCGACCCTCACCGCTATCAAATTCCAGAACATTCCATCAATCCAAACCTCACTCCCCTCCCCCTCCCTGGCACCCCTGAATCCACCTTTCGGCTCTGTGGTCTGGCCTGTTCTGGACATTTCATAGAAGTGTCGTCACATACCCGTGTCCTTCTGTGTCGGGGTCTCCCTGAGCGTGGCGTCGTCAGGTCCATCCACGCCGTGGCCTGTGTTGGAATCTTCTTCCTGTTCGTGGCTGAGCCACGGCCCACGGGTGGGTGGACCATGCTGTATATCCATTCACCTAAGGATAAATATTTTCGTTGTTCCCCCCAGTTTTCTTTAAGAATAACTCCAGTTATGCTTGTAAGTGGACTTTATTTAAAAGAAAAATCTTGAGTGAGTGACTTCTATGCGGACACGGCAAAGCGGATGGATGTGGAGCCCAGCGGCAGAAGGCAGGGCGGGTAGCAGTGTTGTGGAAAGTCCCGTGGGCTGGACAGGGACACCCGAGTTCTTGTCCAGCTTCTGCCCCCGCTGGTGGCCTGGGCGCGGCTGGCCGGGTCCCTTCCCTCTCTGGGCCTGTTTACTCGCTTGTGAGACGGTCTTTCTCTGTGACCTCCCCAGGTGGGTTCTGGGTCGTGTTTGCTCTCTGGGCCTTGGCTTCTGCCTTTGCAAAGGGGAGGGTCGGACACGCAGCCTTCAGGGGCCGCTCCTGGCCTGTGCGAGTCTCCCAGGGTGGCCCAGCAGACCTCCAAGTCGCCCGGGCGGGTCTCAAACCTGCGGGCTCAGGCAATCCACTTGCCTTGGCCTCCCAAAGTGCTGGGATTATAGGCTGAGCCACTGAGCCTGGCCAGTTGTTTGCCTGTTTTTTGAGTTGGAGTCTCACTCCATCACCCAGGCTGGAGTGCAGTGGCATGCTCATGGCCACCCCAGCATCAACCTGCTGGACTCCGGCGATCCTTCCGCCTCAGCCTTCCAAGGAGCCAGAACTACAGGTGTGCACTACCACGCCGGCTAATTTTTTGATTTATTGTAGACGAGGTCTCGCCAAGTTGCCTAGGCTATTCTCGAACCTGTGGGCTCAGGCAATCCCCTCACCTCGGCCTCCCAAAGTGCTGAGGTTACAGACTTGTGCCACCGCGCCTGGCTGCCTTCTGTTTTTTTAAAAATTAGCTTGGGCTCAAAGTCTCATTCTTGCAATCCCAGCACTTCGAGAGGCTCAAGTGGGAGATCACTTGAGGCCAGGAGTTTGAGACCAGCCTGGGCAACATAGCAAGACCCTACCTCTACAAAAAAAAAAAAAAAAAGGTAAAAAATAAAAAAGAAGCAATAGGCTTACAAAAATAAAAATTCATTTAGTTGCCAACTGTCTTAATCCGTTTGTGCAGCTATCACAGAACACCGTAGCCTGGGTGGCTTGTAAACGATAGGAATGTATTTCTCCCAGTTCTGGAGGCTGGAGGTCTGAGGTCAAGGTGCCGGAAGACTCGGTGTCTCGTGGGAGCCTCGTCCTGACATGGTGGGAGGGCCGGGGGCTCTCTCTTATCCAGGCACTGATCCCACTCGTGAGGGGGCGGCCCTCATGACCCATCACCTCTCGAAGGCCTCACCTCTAGACACCCTCACGTTGGAGATTGGGTCTGAACATGCGTTTTGGGGGAACACAAACCTTCAGGCCATGGCGTTTACACACTGGGGGCTTTCACACAAACCCTGGGTTTCTGGGCATAGGACATGCGGTTGCCATGGCCGCCGTCCCCTCCTCGAGGGCAGGAGAGTAGGACAGGTTGGGCTCGGGTTCGAATCCTGGCTCTGCTCCGGCCTGCTGCATGTCTCTCAGCAGGTTGCTTCCCCCACGGTCTGTCTCCTGAGGGTAGTCGGGGCTCTGCACGTGTGGATCTGGGCGGCGTGGGTTAGAAGCGGCCCGCGCCGTGTGCGTAGAACAGAGCTGGTATGTGACAGGCGCTCCGTGGTAGCCATGGGCCACTGTCGCCCCGCACGGGTCCCGCCTCATGTGTTTGCCCGCCTGGTCCTGGGGGCTCTGGCGTTTGTGGTCCCCGTCTCAGCCTATAGGATTTCGCCGCCCCTCGTGGAGCTCCGGTGGGTCCGAGGAGCTGGACCTCTGCTCCCCTGCGCATTAAGTTGTGCCCACCCCGCAGGTCCACGCACCCCGCGGCTCCTCCACGGAGGCGCTGGGGGCACGCAGAAGGTCTTCGGCTGCGCAGCTGGAGTGGGCTGCACGTGAATCGCGGGGGGGCCGGGACTGAGGGCCCCTCACCCCGTGGCCCGAGGGCGGCAGGCCACCCAGGACACATGCCGCTCGGGGAAGACGGCCACTGAGCAGCTGGTGTCCCTCCGAAGCTGTCTGCTCAGGGAGAGTTTCGTGTTGGGGACGGGGACGGTGGCTAATTCCCCTTGGGATCCTGTATACCTGACTCATGTCTG
>NW_007079844.1:3329-6214 GCF_000164805.1 Carlito syrichta | reverse complement strand
CCGTCCACCCACCCGCCCGTTCTGCATGCCCCCATCTGTCCATCCACGCATCCGTCCGTTCTTCCTTCCTTCCGTGTGGTGAATGCACCGAAGGCCAAGGAATTGCACCCTGCAGAGTGATTAACAGCTGGTTTTGCTTTGTGGATTTTATCTCAGTTTTTTTTTAATTTTTTTTGAGTCGGAGTCTCCCTCTGTCGCCCAGACTGGAGTGCAGGGGCCGCTCCCGGCCCCCGTGGCCTCGCCCTGCTGGGCTCTGGCGATCCTTCCGCTGCCGCCGTCCGAGTAGCCGGAACTACAGGCACGCGCTACCACGCCCGGCTGATTTTTTGATGTATGGTCGAGATGAGGTCTCGCCAAGTTGCCCAGGCGGGTCTCGAACCCGCGGCCTCGGGCAATTCACTCACCTCGGCTTCCCAAGGTGCGGGATGATAGGCTGAGCCACCGAGCCCAGCCTTATCTGTTTTTTAATTAAATAATACACCCACGCCCTGACCCTGCGACTGTTGGACGGATGGACGGACGGACGGGTGGGTGGGTGCGTAGGTGGGTGGGCAGGTGGGTGGAAGGATGGAGAGGGGGTGGGTAAACAGGTGATGGGTGAGTGGATAGACGGATGGTTGGAGGACGGATGAAGAGACAATGGGTGGGTGAATGATTGACAGAAGAAGGATGGACAGACAAACGGATCCACCCACCCATCCGTCCAACAGGAGGTGCGGCAGCTCAGTCTTCCCCTGCTCAAATGCCCCTGCAGTCCCCCAGCGGGCTCAGGATGAAGCCCGACCCCCGTCGCAGCCCCGGTCCCACGGCCTCTGCCTCCTGGTGACATTCTGGCGTCTACTCCTTGCTTGCCCCGTCCCAGGCGGGTGGAGCCCAAGGAGAAGGGCGGAGCCCGGCCCAACCTGCGCGGCGACTTGGGCACACATCTGTAGTCCCGGGCTTCTGTGTCTGTGGGGCAAAGTCCTAAAATACAGTCGCAGGGTCAGGGCGTGGGTATGTGTATTATTTAATTAAAAAACTGAGGTCAAATCCACAAAGCCAAATGAGCTGTTAGTCACCTTGCAGGGTGCACTTCATTGGCGTTCAGTGCATTCACAACGCTGTGCGACTGCCACGTCTGTTAGTTCCAGGACGTTCCACCACCCCAAAGGGAGCCCCATCCCCATCAGCCGTCACTCCCCGTCACGCCCCCCGCCCCAGCCCAGCATTCACGAATCCACATCGCGTCCCTGTGGGTTTGCTGTTCTGGACACGGCGTGGAGTTGCTGTGGCCTTGCCTCCTCCCACCAGCAGGGCCAGCGTCAGAGGGGCACTGTGGCCGTCCCTGCCTGGCCGGCACCCCCCACCCTTCACACTGTCTAAGCAGGCCCAGAGCTTGGGGGCATTTCTCCCCCCTGGTCCCCCAGTGTCGCCTCTTTTGAGCCCGGGCGCTGCCTTTCCATGGACGTGGCTGTCTCGGCCCGGGCTGGCAGACTTCCGGCAAGGGGCAAGGTCTCAAGGTCTCGGTCTTGGAGGCTGGGACGGCCTCTGTCCCAACGGCTGCCAGACCTTGAGCCAGGTGCTGGAGATACAGAAGCGTACAAGATCACACAGCCCTGCCGTCCTTGGCTTGGTGTTAGGGGAACGGGGCTGAGTGGTTACCTGAATGGACACGGAGCCGTCTCTGAGAATCAGAACAGCCGAGAATCGATTTCCCCAGAGCCAGAGGCAGCTCTGAGGGGCAACGCTGAAGCTGGGCCTTGAGGTGGGGAAGGGGCCAGTCCTGCAGGCGGGTGGGGGAGGGGAGCGGGGGCAGCAGGTGCCGAGGCCCTGAGGCAGCCAGGCCAGGCTGGTCAGGGACAGAGCAGAGGGCTCAGCCCGGGACAGGGCGGGCGATGCGAGGCTCCTGGGAGCAGAGCCCTGGAATTGGTCCCCTGCCGGCCGGGCCCTCGGGGCCTGCCTGCTGACCCTGGCTCTCTCTCCTCCCAGTACATGGGCTGCATCGAGGTCCTCCGCTCCATGCGCTCCCTGGACTTCAACACGCGCACGCAGGTGACCAGGTGAGCGCCGAGACCTGCCCGTGTCAGCTCAGCTCCCTCCCCGTCCCGGCTGGAAGAGAGGCCAGAATGGCTGGGGGGGCTCTTCCCTCGGCCGGGGGCCATTCTCTTGGCGGCCCCGTCCCCCAGGGGACCTCAGAGTGGGCGTGGCTCCCCAGTGCTGCCGATGGGATCCCGACCCAGGGCTGGGGTCTGGCTCAGGCGCTCCCGTGGGTGGGCCCCAGCTCCGGGAGTCCACGCCGCCTTCCAGGTGGGTGGTGCAGGGGCGTGTGGGTCCCTGAAAGAGGAAGACGGTACGGGGGGCTGGAGCCGGGGTGGAACGTCTGCCAGGTGCAGGGGGCGCTGGTGCCCCAGGCTGCCCCGGTCCGGCTGGACTCCCCGCCCCCCAGGCATCCCCCTCCCATCACAGACACTCCTGCACCCTGGCCCCCTCCCTCTCCGCCCCCTCTTCTCTCTGACCCCACCCTTATTTGAGTTCCTGCCGCCTCCCTGCACCCCCCAGCCCGCTCACCGCACACTCTGAGCCCCCTCCTCCCACAGGGAAGCCATCAACCGGCTCCACGAGGCCGTGCCTGGTGTCCGGGGCTCCTGGAAGAAGAAGGTGAGTGGAGACCCACGAGGGGCTGGCGGGGCCTGGGAGGCCGTGGGGGCCGGCGGTCCTGCGGGCCCACGTGGGGCTCTGGGAGCCGGGGGAGGCCGGGGGCCCTGGGCGCCACTCCATGGCGGGCGTGCTGTGCCCAGGCCCCCAACAAGGCCCTGGCCTCCATCCTGGGCAACAGCAACCTGCGCTTTGCGGGCATGAGCATCTCCGTCAACCTCTCCATCGACGGCCTCAACCTCTCCGTGCCG
>NW_007079844.1:1861-2736 GCF_000164805.1 Carlito syrichta | reverse complement strand
TGCCACATCCTGGAGTGCTGCGGGGGCCTCGCCCAGAGCGTCATCAGCACCGTGGGCCAAGCCTTCGAGCTACGCTTCAAACAGCACCTGCACAGCCCCCCCAAGGCGGTGGTGCCCCCCGAAAGGTACCCGAGCCCCTCCCCCTCCCGTCCGGGCCCCAGCCTGTCCCCTCTGGGCCGTGAGGCCACCACTCACCCGAGGGCCCTCCCTGCCCCGGCTGCGAACGGGGATAAAAGCGTCCCACCCGACCGTGATGGCGGGGCTGTCGGCCCCCTGGGTGTCCCTGTCCAGACGGGGTGGCGGTTGCCTCTGCGAGGGCCACCCAAGAACCATGCGTGGATGGAGGTGGCTGGGTGCCAGCAAACCAGCACCCACGTGTGGCCTCAGTGCAGCGAGGCATTGTTCTCCGGATGTTTCCCCCGGGACTGAAGTTTGCGATGCGAAAGCGTAAGAGGCTGGGCGCGGGGGCTGGGGCCTGTAATCCCGGCGCTTTGGGAGGTTGAGGTGGGAGGATCGCCCGAACCCAGGGGATCGAGGTGGCAGCAAGCCACGATCGTGCTCCCGCCTGGGCGAAAGCGTGAGACCCCGGCTCGAAAAACGATCGTAATAAAAGTGTAAGAGCACCGGGCTCAGTGGCTCAGCCTGTCATCCCACGCCTTTGGGAGACTGAGGTGAGTGGATGGCCTGAATCCGCGGGTTCGAGACCCGCCTGGGCAGCGAGACCTCATTTCTACAATAAATCAAAAAATCAGCCGGGGGTGGTAGCGCATGCCTGTAATTCCGGCTACTTGGAAGGCTGAGGCGGAAGGATCGCCGGAGCCCAGCAGGTCGAGGCTGTGGTGGCTGGGAGTGGCCACTGCACTCCGGTTTGGGCG
>NW_007079844.1:0-1193 GCF_000164805.1 Carlito syrichta | reverse complement strand
TGGAGTGCAGTGACCGCTCCCGGCCACCGCAGCCTCGACCTGCTGGGCTCCGGCGATCCTTCCGCCTCCGCCTTCCACATAACTGGAACTACAGGCGCGCGCTACCACGCCCGGCTGATTTTTTGATTTATTGTAGAGATGAGGTCTCGCCAAGTTGCCCAGGCGGGTCTCGAACCCGCGGGCTCAGGCCATCCACTCACCTCAGCCTCCCAAAGTGTGGGATGACAGGCTGAGCCACTGAGCCCGGTTACACTTTTTAAATTTTATTTTACTTTGAAGGGTCTTTTAGAATTTTTAAATTTCTGTACAAGGAGCTAGCACGCTTTCATTGAGGGGATGCCTTGGGTAATCCGTTCACGGAAGCTCACCGCGTCCGACTTAATGAAACCTGTGTCCGTCGCCTACTGACGGAAACGCTGGCGGCATGTGGAGGCTGCATTCCCGGAGCAGAGCGTGCTGGCTTGAGCAGACGGCAAGAGCAGGAACCCTGGTCGGATTTCCGGGGCTGGGTCTGGCAGGGGTGCTGACGCCCTCAGGAGTGCCACGCGGCGAAAGGAAGGCGCTCAGACGCACTTTTGTCCGAGGGTGTTGCCACCCTGACCCTGTGGCATCCTGGGCCTGCTGTGAACCGGGTCCCATCCTCAGCTGCGGGGCAGGCGGTGGCAGAGAGGACCGCTTTCCTGCGGACCTGCTGTGGGTTTGTGCAAAAGCCCTGGAAAGTGTTCAGTGACCTGTTTTACAGACGAGGAAGTAGCGAATGGGTCGAGAAGTGTCTCCCGGCCAGGCGTGGTGGTTCGCGCCTGTCATCCCGGCACTTTGGGAGGCTGAGGCGGGAGGATTGCTTGAGTCGGGAGTTTGAGACCGGCCTGGGCAACATAGTGAGACCTTGGCTCTCCAAAAAAAATCAGATAGGAGCCGGGCCTGGTGGCGCCCATAGTCCTAGCTGCTTGGGAGGCCGAGGCGGAAGGATCGCCTGAGCCCAGGAGGTCGAGGCTGCAGGGAGCCAAGATTGTGCTGGGCGACAAGGGAGACCCCAACACACGCACACAGGCACACGACGCATGTCCTGGCCGCAGCCCTCAGATGATGGGTGGGGGGACGCGAACTCAGCCTTGGCCTCCGTCCTGTCCGTCTGTCTGCCAGGCTGGCCGGGCCCGAGGAGTCGGCCTGGGGGGACGAGGAGGAGCCCGCCG
>NW_007079843.1:4551-5311 GCF_000164805.1 Carlito syrichta | reverse complement strand
TTAAAAAAAAAAAAAAAAAAAATTAGCCAGTGTGGTGGCACTGCCTGTAGTTCCAGTTACTCAGGTGGCTGAAGTGGAAAGATCTCCTGAGCCCAGGAAGTCAAGGCTGTGGTGAGAGGTGATCATGGCACTGAAGGGACAGAGTAAGATCCCAATTCAAAAAAAAAAAGCATATCCGGCAGCGTTCAAGGTTTACATCTTTCTTTTTTTGAGTCAGAGTTTCACTCTGTCGCCCAGGCTGGAGTGCAGTGGTATCCTCACAGCCACCCCAGCGTTGATCCGCTGGGCTCAGGCTATCCTTCTGCCTCAGCCTTCCAAGAAGCTGGGAACGACAGGCACATGCTAACATGCCCGACTACTTTTTGGATTTATTGTAGAGACAAGGTCTTACCATGTTGACCCGGCTGGTCTTGAACTTCAGGGCTCAGGCAATCCTCTGACCTCAGCCTCCCAAAGTGCTGGGATGACAGACTGGAGCCACCATGCCTGGCATCTCCTTGCTTCTTATGGCGGGATACTTCCCACTGCATGGAAGATAATTTTGTTCACCCACTCATGTGTCAGTGGTGCTTGGGCTGCTTTCACTCTTTGGCTATTGTGAATCAGCCACGCTATACAGATATCTCTTCAAGACCCTGCTTCCAACTCTCTAGGGTATGTGCCCAGAAGTGGAATTGCTGGATCTTGTGGTCATTCTGTGTTACATTTTTTTTTTTTTTGAGTTGGAGTCTCACTCTGTCACCCAGACTGGAGTGCAGTG
>NW_007079843.1:2518-3896 GCF_000164805.1 Carlito syrichta | reverse complement strand
TGAGGCTGCGGTGGCCGGGAGCGGCCCCTGCACTCCAGTCTGGGCGACAGAGCGAGACTCTGGCTCAAAAAAAAATAAAATTAAAAAAAGTAAAATAAAATTTATAATTTTTAATCTCCCTCTCTGGCAGATAGACGTGTTTTATTTCCTTCTTTTTTTGTGTTGGAGTCTCCTGTTGCCCAGGCTCGTCTCTACAATAAATAAAAAATTAGCTGGGTGTGGTAGCATGCACCTGTAGTTCTAGCTACTTGGAAGGCCGTGGGAGAAAGATTGCCAGAGCGCAATAGGTTGACGCTGGGGTGGCCATGAGTGTGCCACTGGACTCCAGCCTGGACAACAGAGTGAGACTCCAACTCAAAAAAAGAAAAGGAAAAAAAAATGTATTGTGCCACTGCACTCCAGCTTGGGACACAGTGAGACCCCCCCAACTCAAAACAAATAGCAAAAAATTTAAATCTTTCTAATTTATTTGGAGTTTCCTTTGCTATATGGCATGAAATCGAGCCCTAATGCTATTTTTTTCCTAAATTACTAGTAATTAATTTTCTTTTTACTTTTTGAGTCAGAGTCTCACTGTCGCCCAGGCTGGACTGCAGTGGCACCCTCATGACCACCATGGCCTCGACCTGCTGGGCTCTGGCGATCCTTCCGCCTCAGGCTTCCGAGTAGCTGGAACTACAGGTGAGCGCTACCACGGCTGGTTAATTTTTTTTTTTAATTCATTGTAGAGACAAGGTCTTGTCAAGTTGCCCGGGCGGGTCTCAAACCTGCAGGCTCAGGCAATCCACTCACCTCAGCCTCCCAAAGCGCTGGGATCACACACTGAGCCACAGAGACCGGCCAAAATATTTATTTATTGTAGAGACAAGTTCTCGCCAATTTGCCCTGGCTGGTCTCCAACCCACGGGCTCAGGCAATCCAGTCACTTGGATTCCCAAAGTGCTGGGATTATAGGCTAAGCCACCAAGCCCAGTTGTCATCTAATCTCTCTATGATGATTATACATTATATTTACTCTTATTGTGAAAGAAAACTCCAGAAAAACTTACAAAAGAATTAGGAAAAATAAACAACTTAGGAGTGTTGCCAAAAGGTAGAAAGGTATGTCTCACTGTGTCGCCCAGGCTGGAGTGCAGTGGCACACTCACGGCCACCGAGCCTCGACTGGCTGGGCACAAGCAATTCTTCCTCTTCGGCCTTCCAAGTAGCTGGATCTGCAGGCGTGTACCAACACGCCCTGCTAATTTTTCTTGATTTATTGTAGAAATGAGGTCTTGCCATGTTGCCCAGGCTGGTTTTGTTGTTGTTGTTTTTTTTCTTTTTTTGAGTTGGAGTCTCACTCTGTCGCCCAGACCGGAGTGCAGTGGCCGCTCCCGGC
>NW_007079843.1:1176-1508 GCF_000164805.1 Carlito syrichta | reverse complement strand
CAAAAAAAAAAAAAAAAAAAAAGCAGAAGGAAGTGAAGTTTATTATTCACCTTTCACAGATTGCAAAGGAGGCTGACACTTAGAGGCATGTGTGGTAAATCTTGGTGGAACTTCCAAAAAATATTAGGGTCACACTCCCAGCGTGGCCTCCAGAATGTTAGGGCAGGCCCATCAGGTGAGTGGGTGTCTGATGTGTGATCCGATGCCACATGACAGATGCAAAGAATTGCACAGAAGTTAGTTTTGAAAATATAGTTTATGGCCGGGCTCGGTGGCTCAGCCTGTAATCCCGCACCTTTGGGAGGCTGAGGTGAGTGGATTGCCTGAGCCCG
>NW_007079843.1:0-1156 GCF_000164805.1 Carlito syrichta | reverse complement strand
TCTGGCCGGGAGCGGCCCCTGCACTCCAGTCTGGGCAACAGAGTGAGACTCCAACTTAAAAAAAAAAAAAAAGAAAGTAAATTGGAGAGAGAGAAAGAGGGGATTCGCCTCCCCAAGGGAGGGGAGGGAGCCAAAGCTTAAGAAAATATGGCCTGGCTCTGGCTCAAAGAGCACATGGCCACACCATAGCTTAGCAAGACAATGGCTGATGATTTTTTGGGTTTGTTTTTTTTCAGTCCGGGTCTCACTGTTGCCCAGACTGGACTGCAGGGGCACGATCACCCCAGCCTTGCTCTCCTGGGCTCAGGTGATTCTTCTGCCTTGGCCTGAGTGGCTGGGAATACAGGTATGGGTTACCATGCTGGCTAATTTTTTGATTTTGTAGAGAGGAAGTCTCGCTGTGTTGCTCAGGTTGGTCTGGAACTCCTGGGCTCAGGCAATCCTCCCTCCTTGGCCTCCCAAAGTGCTGGGATTACAGGCTGAGTCATTTTTAAGATGTACTCCCGTGGAGATCAGGGTTTTCTCCTCATCGAATCAGCAAGCAGTGTTTTGGGGTCACCTGGCGGGAAGAGCGCTCACAAATGCTCTAACTTTGTAAGAAGAGGGAGGGGGAAGGGGCCTGTGCAGTGTTGTGAGTTACCCAGAGCTGGACCTCCTGGCTGCAAGACCCGGGGTCCCACCGCTTGCTTTTTGGCCTGGGCCCAATCCCTCCGCCGCCCTCTCGCCAGTTCGCAGCCCAGGGCATGGCCATCCCGCCTGCTGTGGGCCCCTCAACCCAGCCACGGCGTCTGCCTTTGCAACCAGCACCTCTGCTCCCTCGCTGAGGACCTGCCAGGGCTTCACCAGGGCCCAAGAGGCCTTTCAAGATCAGACCCTGCCTCCTCTGGCGCCTATCTTTCTCTCTGTTATTTTTCTGAGTCGCAGTCTCACTGTCGCCCGGGCTGGAGAGCGGGGCACGCTCACGGCCACCGCAGCCTCGACCTGCTGGCTCAGGGGATCCTTCCGTGTCAGCCTTCCAAGGAGCCGGGCTACAGGCATAAGCTACCACGCCGACTAACTTTTTGACGCGTTGTAGAGACGGGGTTTCGCCCGGTTGCCCGCGCGGGCTCGGGCCATCCTCTCGCCGCGGCCTCCCAAAGCGCTGGGATGACAGGCG
>NW_007079842.1:0-934 GCF_000164805.1 Carlito syrichta | reverse complement strand
CGGGGCGACAGAGTGAGACTCCAACTCAAAAAAAAAAAAAAAAAAAAGAAGTTACCTTTTATAGCTAATTTACTTTTTAAAACTATTATAAATCAATACTGGCTTTATTGAAATACTTGTAGCAACTCTTGAAAGAATGATATAATTTTGTTGTTTTAATCTACTGAGGCCAAGAATAGATATTTAATGTGAAATGCCTTTGAGTTGTTAAGAAAACCTTATTTGGATTTGTTTTTTGCATTATTTCTTTAATAAGGAGAAGGAATTAAGTTTTTATTTAGAATTTTTTTTATATATATCACAAATGAGATGGGTCTAGGATTTTTCTTCCCTTTGCTGATCTTTTTTTGGAGTACAGTGGCATGATCACAGCTTACTATAGCCTCAAACTCTTGGACTCGAGCTATCTTTCTGCCTCAGCCTCCTGAGTAGCTGAGACTACAGTTGCACACCACTACACCTAGCTATTTTTTAAAAATTTTTTGTAGAGACAAGCTCTCACTATGTTGCCCAGACTGTTCTCAAACTCTTGGTCTCAACCAATCTTCCTGTCTTGGCCTCCCTATGTGCTGGGATTACACGTGTGAACCACCACACTTTACATCATTTTTGTTTGGCATCAGTGTACCGCTGACTTTGTAGAATGAGTTGAATACTTTCCCATCTATTTCTATTCTCTGAAATCATTTCTACTAAAATAGAAAATAGCTACTACATGAAGGTTTGAGTTGATTTGCCCATAAAACACCCTGATCCTAGTACTTTTGAGGGTATAAATGATTACTAATATTTTACTCTCTGTTATGACTTGTGTTTCATTTCAGTTTTTAAATTTATTCTTATGCCAATTTCGATAGATTGTATTTTTCTAGGAAGTTTGCACTTCATTTCAGGTTTTGCATATAGTGATATTGTGTAATATATTTCATATAAT
>NW_007079841.1:0-938 GCF_000164805.1 Carlito syrichta | reverse complement strand
TTTTTTTTTTTTTTTTTTTTAAGTAGGCGTCTCACTGCATTGCTGGAGTGCAGTGGCACAACATGGCTCACCACAGCCTCAACCTTCTGGGCTCAGGTGATACTTCTGCCTCAGCCTCCCGAGTAGCTGGGCTACAGGCATGTGCCACAATGCTTGTCTAGTTTTTTAATTAATTGTAGAGACGAGGTCTTGCTATGTTGCCCAGGCTTGTCTCAAACTCCTGGGCTCAAGCAATCCTCCTGCCTCAGTTTCCTTGTCCGATTATCGTTATGCTGTGAACACCATTTGTCTTCTGTGAGGGAACACTGATTTGCTGGCTGCCAGCTATCAGCCTGGCAGGATCATTTTGTCGTTTCACTTTCTCTTTGTTTTTTATTTTTATTATTTTTTTTCTTTTTCCTGAAACCACTCAGACTCCATCCTCTCCCACTTGCTCCCCCAAAGGAAAGCAAGAACTCTCTATCTCAATCAGCTACTAATCTTGGATTTGGATTTGTGCTTGAGTTTCCACATGGGCCTCTCTGAAATCCAGGTGACCCAGTATGACCAAGAGTTTGGAAGCGGAACAGTCCTCCTGTTTCTGCATAGTTGTCACACAATTATTTTGAGGGTTTGTTGCTTCAGAAATGGTTTTGGCCTGTTGGCAGCTTCTTCTCCAGGGTTGCAGTCAGGGGGTGAGAGGGAGCTGCTGCCCTCCAGTGGCATTCCAGGTAATTACATTTGTGACTGTTGCCCAACTCACCGATGAGCCTTGAAGACATTATGCTAAGTCACATAAACCAGACATGAAAGGACAAATATTGTATGATTTCACTTATATGAGTTGCCTACCACAGTCAAATTCATACAGAGAGAGGGCATAATGGTAGTTGCCAAGGGATGGGGAGGGGAGGAATAGTTTAATGGGTACAGAGTTTCTATTTGAGAAGATGATAAAA
>NW_007079840.1:0-939 GCF_000164805.1 Carlito syrichta | reverse complement strand
TTTTCCTTTGTTTTTAATACAAAGTAGCCACCTGTAGCTCATATATTTTAAGTAGGTCAAATAAGATGGAAAACTATCAATTTTCATACAGTTTATCTTACAGAAATAACAATGACTTAGCAAAACATTCGGGAAATAAAACTATAGGTAAGTAAAATGAAATACAGAAACAAAACTGTATTTGTTTTTCTATTTAAAAGAAAATTTAATTTAGATTATTTTATTAGTCCATCATTCATTTCTCTGCTTCATTAAAAAACTCCAATTATACAAATTAATAGAACTGTCCATAGTTTCAAATTAAACACATACATTTATGAGAAAAAATGACTGTTCTTAATGTTATACTTCAAGATAGCTTTCAAGCTGTCATCTAATGTACATTTTAGGCTAATTTAGATTTATATATAATCCTTAATGAATGTGCAAGAACTGAAAGAAGAACTCAGTAATTACTTTTCCTAATTATCTATTTTAATTATGTTCAAGCTATGTTTAAAAAAGGAAGAACTCTAAGTGATCTGTATTTAAGAAAACTAAAATGAAAAGACTTCCTTTATATGGATGCTTTCCTTACAAGTACCTGTGTAGTTATTGCCACAAGCTCATAATCCTCTCCACCCTGAAAAATAAGATTTAACATGTCAATAAGCAAAATCTTATTTTCAAAATAGGCTTATTATAACAGATGTATGGAGGAGCACAGTTTTGCCATTTTTTAAAATGTTAAACATTCTTTCTCAAGAAGAGTGGAAAACGTTTGCCCTGTTTTGCAATATATGCGTTTTCTATCTTCAAAACGTTGTTTTAAATTGGTTTCCAAAGGAAATTAATAACTGTACATTTTCCCACCAAACTGAGTATATGCTATTTATCTTTTATAATTATCATTAAATTTATTTATTTTTTTTTTTGAGTTGGAGTCTCACTCTGTCACCC
>NW_007079839.1:0-1157 GCF_000164805.1 Carlito syrichta | reverse complement strand
GTGCTGCGTGGCCGCCAGCAAGCCCGCCCGCCTCCAGGCCGAGCCCTGTCCAGGCGGTGGGCCCCGAGGGAACGAAGAGGCGGGCAGGGAGCCTCTGGGGTCTACGGGAGGCGAGTGGCACACGAGGGAGGCCGAGGGAGGCGGAGAGGCGCCCGCCACTCACGTTCCAGGACCAGCACGAGGGCCTGGGCGCGGACCCACTTGACCCGGGGTGCCTGGGTCAGGTGGTTGCGGTCTGGGTCGTTGCTGGCCCGGCACTCGTAGGTGCCCGCGTCCTCCGCCGTGAGGGCCTCGATGGAGATGGTGCTGGCCGCGTGCTGGCGGTAGGCGGCGTGGATGCGAACGCGGTCCCGCCGGGCGCCGTCCCACAGCTGGGAGCCTGTGTCGTTGGGCCCCGGCCCTTCAAACCACCACTGGATCTCGGGGACGGGGCGGCCCACCGCCTCGCAGTGCAGCTCCACGCGGCCCCCCGCCCACCGCTCTTGGGACAGCGGCGACCGCACAAAGCCGGCTGCGGGGAGAGGGTTAGTGCCCGCGGGAGGACTCTGGCCCGGCGGTCAGTCGCTCCTTTACGCTTGGGAGGGTGGTGGCCAGCAGCCGGGCAGGGCGCAACCCAGGGACCGTGCGAGGGCGCCTGGGCGTCCCCCAGGACCCCAAGCCCGCGCGGCAGGGCCTCCCAGGTGCCACCGTGAGGTCGCACGTGACTCCAGAACAGAACTTGTGACCCGGCAGGCCGGTTGAGGCTGGGAGCTCCAAGGGTTGCCCGGAGCTGCCCTCCAGAGGCTAACGTAGGTGGCCGTCCTGAGCCCCGAGCGCGTCCCGACTTCCGCCCCACTGCCCGCTCGGCAAAAATCGCTTTGAGGCCAGTTAGCGGCTGAGAAAACGAGACCCCAGCACCCAAAGGGAGGCCTGGCCAGGGCCCTCTGCACGCCATCAGAGCGCCCATCCCCCGAGGGACCTGCCCGTGCTGGGAGAGTGGGTTTGGGGGTCCCTGCCGCCCCCACAGCTCCCTTCACGGCAGAGACGTAAGGCCTGGGGAAAAGCATGAGGCCTGGCCCAGCTCGGCCCGCCTGCCCCCAGCAGCTCCCCCGGCGCCAGGTCAGGCTCAGACCGCGGCCGCAGCAGAGGCCTGGGGGCAGGGGTGCCCCCGCCTGACC
>NW_007079838.1:0-1083 GCF_000164805.1 Carlito syrichta | reverse complement strand
CCTAAATAATATTATTTTTTTGCAATTTCATCTTAATTACAAAAGAAACACATGCTTATCATAATTACAGGATTCAGAAAAGTAGGTTGAAAAGTTAAAATCACCCGAAGCCCTGAATATGGTGTGCATTCTTACAGACTTTATCTAATGTGTATGTACAAATGTGTGCATACACACACTCTATCTATCTATCTATCTATTTATCTATCCATCCATCCATCCATCCATCCATCCATCCATCCATCCATCCATCCATATGCATACCCCTCTACTAGGAATCTGGCAGCTTTTGAAGATTTCCAGTTAAGAACCAGAGCTCTGGAAAGTGGAGTCCACTCCAACCACCACCAACAGATGGCGGTAATGGTTGATAAGTTACTTTAAAATTGGACATTCCAGTTATAAATTCATTTAAGGTACCGTCGGGCCATTTGCAGTGCTTGTGTTTAGTTTTGGAACATTATTAAACCTGAAAAAGCAATCAGTGTGTTAAAAACAACAGTAAGAAAACAGTGTATACTTATAATGTAAGCAAAAAAAGATACTTTCAGTTTGAGAAGTGCTAGAGATTGTTCATGCATGTGGGATGATGGCTTTTGTTTGTTTTAATGGCTCAACGGCTCCTGAAGGACAAACAGGGACACACACATCCCATAAGATGGACTGTGCTTGTGTAAACGACAATAATCACAAGAAAAGGAACGAGATTGAAATGAGGAAAAAGAAAGAAGAACAAAATATCAGCAATGCAAAACATTATGACCTAGTGAGTTTCATAAAAGTAATTACTTACATGTACATAACTCCTATGCCAGGCACTGTTTTAAGCAATTTAGGTCAATTATTTTAATCTTCATAACAACCTTTTGGGTACGTATAGAATTACCCCACTTTTTAGATGTGAAGCTTAGAAGCAGAGTGAGTAAGGAACCTGTTCAAGGTCACACAGCTAATAAGTAGAAAGATTGGAGGAAAGAAATCTGCTTTGAGTTTAAAGGCCAAGCATATTGACAGCTGTAAAAACTTGGGTCACCAATAACAGATTTTTCCACAGGTTCAAAGCAATCCCACTTTGACTTTGCA
>NW_007079837.1:5658-6039 GCF_000164805.1 Carlito syrichta | reverse complement strand
GCACCATGCGGCTGCTGACCCTCGCGCTGCTGTTCTCCTGCTCCTTCGCGCGCGCCGCCTGCGACCCCAAGATCGTGAACATCGGCGCGGTGCTGAGCACGCGGAAGCACGAGCAGATGTTCCGCGAGGCCGTGAACCAGGCCAACAAGCGGCACGGCTCCTGGAAGATCCAGCTGAACGCCACGTCCGTCACGCACAAGCCCAACGCCATCCAGATGGCCCTGTCGGTGTGCGAGGACCTCATCTCCAGCCAGGTGCGGCCGCCCCCGCCGCCCCCACCCGTGCGCTGTCTCGCTCTGTCCCTTTCGGGGGCCGGAGGCCCGCTCGGCCGCCTCGGCCCGGACCCCGGGCTCGGCGACCTTCCGCCTCAGCCCCCGGAGC
>NW_007079837.1:0-5310 GCF_000164805.1 Carlito syrichta | reverse complement strand
GCCGCCCGCGGCTCACTGTGGGTCTCGCCACGTTGCCCGGGCGGGTCTCGACCCCCCGGGCTCAGGCAGTCCTCTGCCTCCCGGAGCGCTGGGCTGACAGGCGTGCCCGCGCCTGGCCGCTGTCTCCCTTCTGAGCCCGCCCTCCTCCCAGCCGGAGACCACCCCCAGGTCAGCAGGCTCCCTGTGGAGAGGCTCGGTCTCCCTGGGAGCCACGCACCGCTGTCTGTCGCCCCCGTCTTAGCTCCAGAGTGGTCACCTGCCACCTCGGCCGGTCCCCAGGGGTTCTGGAGCTCCAGGTCCCGACGGGTGTGTGCTGGCAGGTGTCCACACGCAGGCGTGTGTCTGTGTGCAGGTGTGTGGCTGGTGTGTGTCAGTGTGTGTGCCAGCATGTATCCATGTGCAGGCATGTGGCCAGCATGTGCCGGTGGGCAAGCAGCTGGCAAGTGCCCATGTACAGGCATGTGGCTGGCATGTGTCCATGTGCAGGCGTGTGGCTGCTGTGTACCCATGTGCAAGCATGTGGCTGCCATGTGCCAGTAGGCATGTGTTCGTTTGCAGGCAAGTGGCTGTCATGTGTCCATGTACAGGCATGTGGCTGGCGTGTGTCTGTGTGCAGGCATGTGTCTGGTGTGTGGCAGTGTGCAGGTGTGTGGCTGCCGTGTGTTGCTGTGTAGGTGTGTTTCTGACGTGTTGCTATACAGGCATGTGGCTGGCACGTACCCATGTGCAGGCATGTGACTGGAAGGTGTCTGTGTGTAGACATGCAGCTGGTGCGT
Source organism: Carlito syrichta (assembly GCF_000164805.1). Classification (NCBI taxonomy): domain Eukaryota; kingdom Metazoa; phylum Chordata; class Mammalia; order Primates; family Tarsiidae; genus Carlito; species Carlito syrichta. The sequence goes on along the minus strand of NW_007079837.1, from coordinate 4,534 downwards.
GTCCACGTTCAGGTGTGTGACTGGTGCGTGTCTGTGTGGGGTGGGGTCTCAGGTGTGGGCAGAATTGCCCCCCACCACATGCCCGCACTGCAGAGCTTCAGCAGACAGGCTCGGGGCCATCTTTGTTTCTGCTTCTGGATTCGCCTTCCCTTCTCCACCCCACGGGTCTACCCGCAGTGGAGACAGCCCGGGTGTGAGCAGGCCCCCCCCGGCAGGGCTCGGGCAGCCGAGGCTGTGAGAGGAGCGGGCAGGGGCGGGGCTGAAAGCCTGGCTGGAGGAGCCCCTGCAGTGCAGCGCGTTATGCAAGAGGCAGCTGGCTGATCAAGCACTGCTCACATGCTCACCTGGTACACACCCCGTCCACGGGCACGCACGCTCACACACACGAGTGTGTGACAGCACACACGTGTCCACTGCACACGTTCACTCACACACACATGCACACCCGCAGCAGGCTCGTGCCCACACACTGCTTGGCATGCCTACCCAGGCGCAGACATAAACACGTGTTGTGACACACTGGCTCAGCCATGCATGCATATGTATTACTAGCATAGACATGTTGAGGTACACAATACACACATGCACAGCCCAGCACACACGTGTGAACACCTGCATGGGCACACATGCACACACGTGTTCTTACAACACTGCCCTATGTCCCTCTCTGGGCACCCATGGAGCCAACTGGCAGTGAGAGCTGGGGCGGGGTCAGTCCTGACAGCTCCAGCCGCAGGGTCCCCCCCCGGAATTCTGCTCAGAAGTGCCCCTCCACACCCCATGTGCCCCCTCCACACCACCCCATCCCTCTACCCAGGGCACAGGACTAGGGGACAGGTCAGCGGCCAGTGGCTTAGGAAACACGTTTCATCTGCAACGGGCGGGATGTGGGGGTGGGGCCCGGGACTCCGGCCGGGCCCCTTCCAGGGAATCCCTTCTGCAACTCTCCGCTTTGCTGTCTGTAGGCACCGCCTCCCTGAGCAAAGGTGGTGGCTGCGGTTGCTGCTCCCAGAATGCTCCCTCTGGGCAGGACACTGTCCTGCCTTGTGGCCGCACACTGCTGCTTGCCCATCTGCAGAAGAAAGTGGGACCTGTGGCTCTGGGAGGTAGAGGCAGAGTTGGGGACAGACAGGTCGTTCTGCCGTGGAGGTGAAATCGACGCCCTCATCGGCCTCCCTGCGTCGGGAGGGGCTGGGGAGAGAAGGGCAGTGTCCACCCCAGGGAGCACAGCCGCTGTGTGCAGGCGTGTGTGCAGGCGTGTGTCCACGTGCAGGCGTGTGTCCACGTGCAGGCGTGTGGTTGGCATGTGTCTGTGTGGAGCTGCTGGTCTCGGCCTGCCCGCAGTATCGGGTGCTGGCAGGAAGACCCGGCCGCCCGCAGTACCACCCCTTCCCCAAGGGTGAGGCAGGCACTCACGGCAGGGCTGGGTCTTGTTCAAACACAGCCCGTCCCAGGCTCTGAACGCCTGAGGAGAGGGCCCAGGCCACTCTCTGCTGCTTCTGCCCTGGAGCCTGAGGCAGACTTCAGGGGGGCGGCCCTGTCTTGGGTGCTGCCTCCCTGACCTCTGACCCAGCAGAACCGGCCACTCTCCAGCCGGCCTGGGGAGTAGGTGCTGGGGAAGGGTCGCGGCAGAGGCGCCTTTCCAGGCACCACAGGGCAGACCCTGCAGGGGCCCTGGCCAGCCGGACGGGGGGAGGAGGGGAGGCCCAGCAAGGCTGTGTGTCCTTTGGCCCCAGAGATGGCTGTGGAGTCTCGCGCCTCTGAGGTGGGGCCGGGCATGCCCCCAGCCTGCCGGGCTCTGCCCCGGAGCCTCCGGGACTCACCCCGTCTTCTTGTCCACAGGTCTATGCCATCCTGGTGAGCCACCCGCCCACGCCCAATGACCACTTCACGCCCACCCCCGTGTCCTACACCGCCGGCTTCTACCGCATCCCTGTCTTGGGGCTGACCACACGCATGTCCATCTACTCTGACAAGGTGAGCCTGACGCCTGACCAGACGTGGGCAGCCATGCGTGGCCGGTCCAGGAGGGCAGGGAGCACCGTGCCCGGGGGCTCAGCCCTGGCGCCTGACTTCCACGCCCCGCGGTCACACACGGGCACACAGCACCCCCCACCGGGCACAAGCATGCCCATACACATATGCCCAAACACACTCTCACAGTACTCAAAACCACACACCCACGCTGTCACACAACTCACCCACACACACCCACGCATGCTCATATGTCCAGCTCATCGTCACACATGCCACATGCACACACACACCGCACACTCGTGTGGGATACAACCCACCCACGCTCAGGCACGTACCCAGCTCACAAGCCGCACACTGTCACACGCCCATGTGCACACCCACACCTCACACACTGGCACACACCCATCCTCACTCGTGCGCGCGCACGCCCCCACATCCATGCGCACTCACATGGCCACTCACACCCACGGGCCACACTCATATGTGCAAACTCACCACACACGTGCACGTGCACCCACATACACGCACATGGCCACTCACATACACTCATATCCAGCTCAGGCAACCTCACACACCCATGTGCACTCACATGCACACACTCAGAGCACACGACTCACCCACACTCGCGCGCACCTGCACACACTCACGTCCAGCTCACACGGCCCCTCATACCTCCTCACATGGCACACTCACACACACACGTACTCAAGTGCCACAAGCTCCATCACCCTCACATGGTCACTCATGGGTACCCGCACACACTGACATGTGACCCTCCCGCACACTCCCAGATACAGTTGCACGGGGTCCTGTGAACAGGCAGATGGCCTGACAGGTGACAGGTACTGATCCCATGCCTCAGGAGTGGACCTGGGGCTGGGAGGAGGGACAGACGGGCTTTTTTTTTTTTTTTTGAGTTGGAGTCTCAGTCTGTCGCCCAGACTGGAGAGCAGTGGCCGCTCCCGGCCACCGCAGCCTCGACCTGCTGGGCTCCGGCGATCCTTCCGCCTCAGCCTTCCAAGCAGCTGGAACTACAGGCGCGCGCTACCACGCCCGGCTATAGCCGGGGCTTTTTGGATGGGAGGCTATGGAGGGGAGCTGGGGGCCCCAGGGAAAGAGTGCAGGGTACCAGGGATGTGGAGTGGCCTTTCTGTGGCTGTAGGGGGCCGCAGGAGGCAGCCGTGGTGGGAGGGGCTGGTTGGCAGGGCCGGGCCTCCAGGGCTGAGCGCACCTGGCTTGACCCCCTGGAGCACCCATGTGGCCCACGGGCAGGGGACAGGGATCTCCGTCGCAGAGCGGTCACCCGTCAGTTTTGTAGGAAACTCCAGCCCAGAGGGGCACAGGGACTTGCTCCCGGTCACACAGTCCTGGTCAGCCTGCGATTCTGGGAGGGCCCACCTGCTGGGGAAGCAGACTGGGTGCAAGAGGCTGGGAGGGCGGTCACGGCCTGCTCACACCCCCCAGGCACCCGCAGACACACCTGTAGGCATGTCCTGGCAGATGCTGTCCCTCTCTCCCCTCGCCTGAGGGCAGGCCTGTCACCAATCCCGGACGTGCAGTCCTGGCTGGGAGATCTTGAAGTGTACTTAAGGCAGCTTTGGCTAGGACAAAAGGGGGAAACTTGGAAGACAGGAGAGCTGGCAGCCCTGGGCCCTCAGCTCAGGCATCTGCGAGGTGGGGTCTCATTCTTGTACCCCGGCCACGACCTCCTCGGGCACCCATCTCCTCGTACAGAGGGGAAGAAAAAAGGTACTGCTCAGGAATGAGCCAGGGGAGGACCAGGAGCAGCTAGGAGAGGAGACCCCCAGGGCCGGGCCAGCCCAGCGCAGCCCCCAGCCAGAGGGGCAAGCCTCACAGCCAAACCAGGGTCCGTACTCACAGCCCACCTGTTCCCAGCAAGACCAGGTCACAGCCAGCCCAAGACCTCAGCTACAGCCTGCCTGGCAGCCACATTGCCAGGGGACTGGTGACAGAGGCAGGGGACAGTCTCGTACTCCAGGGGGCTGCCCCAGGCCACAGGGAGGGAACAGGTGAAAAATAACCAGGACCCTCAGAGGACCAGGAGGTCGGTGGGCCACCGGCTCACGGAAGGGGAAGTGCTCGCCTGCATGGACACAGACGCGAGGCCCAGGAGGCCAGAGCCTGCCCTGCTCCTGGCCGCACCCAGACGCCCGCGGGCAGGACTGGAGGGGTGGGCGCAGAAGTGGGGCAGGGCTGGTGAGCCCCGGGCATCAGGCCACCTTGGGACTCCAGGGAAGGATGAAACCCCCAGCCCCAAGAACGAAGACTTCCGACCAATACAGTTACTTAAACCAGGGCAGGACTCCGGGAGCCCCGGGGGTCTTTGGGAGGCTGAGCTCAAGTTGTGCAGCCCAGGGATGGGCTGCCTGAGCGGGGAGCCCCCCAGGGCCCATCGCACAGACCCGTGTCCCATCCGCCTGCTGTGGGGCACAGGCAAGCCACCTCGCTCTCAGATTAGGTGGTGTGGGGGAAGGAGAGAGGTGGCCAGCAGAGCGGGGTGGGGGGTGGGGGCCGGGAGGAGAGTCTCCAGGCAGGG
>NW_007079836.1:25680-27624 GCF_000164805.1 Carlito syrichta | reverse complement strand
CCACTGACCTGGGCCTCCAAAGGGCAGGGATGCCAGTCTGAGTCTCTGACCCCAGCCTGTGATTTTGGTGGTGGTGATGGTTGGTATTATTATTGTGAGTCAGAGTCCTGCTCTGTCACTCAAACCGAAGCGCAGAAGCCTGCTCTCAGCTACCATGACCTCCACTAGTTGGGCTCCAGCGATCCTCCTGCCGTGACCTCCCAAGTGGCTGAAATGATAGGCATGCACCAACATGCTTGGCTCATTTTTTTGGCTTCTTGTAGAGACGAGGTCTTGCCAAGGTGCCCAGGCTGGTCTTCAACCAGGGGACTCAGGCCATTCTCTCACCTCGGCCATCCAGAGAATGGGAAAGACAGGCCTGAGCCCCTGTTCCCAGTCTGCACACCCCACTCTGGTCCCCATGGTGAGGCACACTTCCTTCCAATGACCCAGGACCCTGGAGAAGGTGACTGGAGTTGCCTGCCAATTCCTCCCAGGGGGGATTGCCTGGCACGGGGGTGTGTCTCCCTCATGGTACCAACCATCTGCCCACCTCGTTCCCCAGGGTAACCCACTCAATCCTTCCAGGGGCCACCTCGAGGAAATGGAGGGTGTGTCTCTCAAAATTTTGGGGGAGCAGGGATGGCCAGATGACTCATGCCTTTCCCCTTGGCACTCAGTAGGATGGGATGGGAAGATGGCCGAAACCCAGGAACTCGAGACCAGCCTGGGCAACATAGTGAAACTTGACTCTACAAAAAAAAAAAAAAAATCAGTAAATGAGCTGGGCATGTTGGCACACGTCTGTCATTCCAACTCTTTGGAAGTCCTGGGGGGGAAAGACTCACCTGGAACTGGGTGGGCCAAGGCTGGGCTGGCTGGGAGTAAGCCTCCACCCTGCAGTCTGGTCAATGGAGTGTGAATCTGACTCCAAAAAAAGAAACTAAAGGACAGCATTCATTTGTGCATGGAATTGGGATCATCCTGAACAGAGAGAGATCATTGGCAAAGGAAGACTCAGCGTTGGGTGTACAGTTTCTGAAAGATGGTAGATTGGCAGACATTCAGGCTGTGGCTTTGGGAGGCTGAGGCAGGGAGTTTGAGCCCGGGAGTTGGAGACCACCTGGGTCATATAGCGAAACTCCGTTGCTCCCCAGAACTCAAACCCTCGAGTCGCATGTGGTGGCACCCATGGTCCCAGCTACATGGAATGTGGTGAATTATGTCCTGTGGTATTCCTTTTCATTGTTCCCACTAACAGAACTTGTGAGTCCAGGCTGGGCACCGTGGCTCATGGCCATCAGCGCCACACCCTGGGATGCCAAAGCCGGAGGTTGCCTGAGCTCAGGGGTCAAGAGACTAGACCAGGTTATGTGGCCAGACCTATTCTTTGTGAGAGGTCCTTAAAATGGAGTTAGGCATAGTTGCACCTGGAATCCTGGCTGCTCAGGCTGAGCCAGAACCCTGCAGGTTGAGGCCCCATGAGCCATGATCGTGCTGCCACACCCCAGACCAGCTGACAGAGACTCCAGTGACAAAAAGGTCACCTCCCACATGCATCACAAAGGGCATCCACGGCTCCCCAGGGAAATGTTCACTTGGGCAGGGGACAATGGAGAAGAAGGGGCCCTCCCCTCACATGAAGATTGCAGAAAGGTCGACTGGAACTTGGGCTGACCACTGCTTTGCCAGACTGCCTTGATCTCTCTGTGCTCTACGGCTGCCATAGATTGGGGCTGTCTGTTCTGTGAGCTCACACACGTCTTTGTTGTTGGACAAGAGTGAGGAGGGTGGAGGCAGGGCTTCTGGGGTGGAAGGATGTGCCCGGTGGCCAGCTTTGAAACCTTCCATGAATGACAGGCTGGAAATTGCCTTTTCCTCTCCCATACCTGAGGGTGATTACTCGCTCTTGGTGGTAGGGGTGGTTTTGGTGGTGGTCGTGATTATTATTATTTGGAGTCGAAT
>NW_007079836.1:24461-25208 GCF_000164805.1 Carlito syrichta | reverse complement strand
GTGGCCTCCACCAGCAGGTCTCTGGTGATCCTCCCCCTGAGGCGTCCTGAGTAGCCAGAATGACAGTCGTGCCCCACACTCTTGGATGAGTTTTTTGGTTTCTAGTGAGATGAGGTCTTGCCCATTGCAGGAAAACCAGGATGTCAACCAAATAGAAAGCCTGTGTTCACAGCAGTTTGGTAGGCCTGGGCTGAGAGAATGACCCGAACTGGGCAGTTTGAGAGCAGCCTGGACAACCTAGTGAGGAAAGAAAAGAAAGAAAGAAAGAAAAAAGAAAGAAAGAAAGAAAGAAAGAAAGAAAGAAAGAAAGAAAGAAAGAAAGAAAGAAAGAAAGAAAATCTAAGTCAACAAAGAAAACTTTTCACCAGAAACACTTTGGCCATCAGTCCTTCTCCCCCTCACTGCCCCCACATATGAGGGTCTCCCAAGCTCGGCACCTTACAGCCCCAACCACTCAATGGTTGCCACTGCTTTTGTGCAGGAGTTTCAGAGACTCCCTGACCGGGTTCCTGCCGACTCTCCTATCTTACCCCCAAGTCCCATTTTTTCTGGCTCTAAACCCAGTCGCCCTTTGAGCACACCACGCACAGTTGAGAATCTATAGGATTCTGATGTTTTTGGAGAAAGGGTCTGACTGTGTGGCCCAGGCTGGGGCCCGGAGACATAACCGTCATTCACCACCAGCGTTGAAATCATGGGTTCTGGCAATGCTGCCACCTCAGCCTCTGTAGTGGCTGAGTGATGGGC
>NW_007079836.1:22543-24154 GCF_000164805.1 Carlito syrichta | reverse complement strand
GGAGGGAAGGATCACCAGAGCCCTGAGGGCCGAGGCTGTGGTGGGTGGGAGCTAGCCAAGACCTCCAGCCTGGGAGATGGAGTGAGAAACCAACTCAAAAAAATAAAAGGAAAGAAAAGAAGAGCATCCATTTTGATATCGAGTTGGGATCATCGTGAACAGACAGAGATCATTCAGGAAGGAGGCCACATCCATGGTTGTAGAGTTCCCAAAAGATGGTGCACTGGCAGACAATCAGACTGTGGCTTTGGAAGGCTGAATAGGGGAAGGCTGGAGACCCAGAATTCGAGACCAACCTGGGTTGCATAGCAAGACCTCTTCACACACCACAACACACGCATTCAAGTCATGCATGGTGGCGCCTGCGGCTCAGCTACATGGGATGTATTGGCCTCCATCCCAGGTTGTGCCTTTGCATCACCCCTGCTGATAGCATGCATGAGTCCATGTCAGGAAATGTGGCTCACGGCCGTCAGTCCCTTGCCCTTGGAGGCTGAGGCAGGAGGCTGTCTGAGCCCTGTGGTCAGACCAGCCTTGGTGAGGTGGCCAAACCTCATCAGGTGTAGTGAACCTGGGAGTCCCAGCTGCTAAGGCCCCGAGGCAGGAGGACCAACTGGGCCCCAAAGGTCAAGGCCCCAAAGCCACGATCCTGTCACCATGCCCCAGTCTGACCAATGGAGACTCTGGCAACAAATAAGATGCCTTCCACATGCGTCACGGGGACCAGGGTTCCACAGTTAAAGTTCTGCGTGGATGAGTGATGAATGAGTGATTGGGAGATGAAGAGGCCCTCCCTTTGCCTGAAGATTGCAGACCGGGTGACAGAAACCTGGGCTGTGCATGATGTTGCTGAACTGTCTTGATCAGTCTGTGTCCGATAGCTGCCCTAACTTGTGGTCGAGTGTTCCATGAGCTCACGTGCAGCTTTGCCATGGGGCACGAGTGTGGAAGGTGGAGGCAGGCCTTCTGGTGCTCATGGCCAATGTCACAGGCCAGACATGCCAGCGGCCACCTTTGAAACCTCCTGAAAATGACAGGCCAGAAAGTGCCTTTTCCTCTCCCATCCCTGAGCGTGACATCTTGTGCTGGGTGGCAGGGATGGTGATGTTGGTGATTTTTATTATTTGGGGTCAGAATCCTGCTCTGTCACCCAGGCTGGAGAGCAGTGTCAAGCTCATAGCTTGGACCCATGGACTCCACCTGCTGGGCTCAGGTGATCCTCCTGCCTTCGCTCCCTGGGTGGCTGGAACCACAGGCCTGCGCCACCATGCCCGGCTACTCTTTGGATTTATTTTCAATGACCAAGATGAGGTCTTGCCCTTTATCAGAGGTTGGTGTTGAACACACAGGCTCAGGCTGTCCACTCGCCTGGACCTCCAAAGTGCCGGGATGCCAGTATGAGTCCCTGAAACCGTCCTGTGGTTGTGGTGGTGGTGGTGGTAGGTATTATTATTCTGAGTTGGAGTCCTGCTCTTTCACCCAGGCCAGAGCACAGGAGACCGCCCTTGGACACCGCAGCCTCTACAGCCTGGGATCTGGCAATCCTCCCAGTGCAGCCTCCTGAGTGGCTGGAATGACAGGCATGTGCCACTACACTTGGCTCATTTTTTT
>NW_007079836.1:21262-22523 GCF_000164805.1 Carlito syrichta | reverse complement strand
TTTGACTTCTTGTAGAGACGAGGTCCCACCAAGGTGCCCGGGCTAGTCTCAAACGGGGGCTCAGGCCATCCTCTTGCCTCAGCCTCCCCAGCACCAGGATGACACGAGTGAGCCCCCATGCCCTGCCTCACCACTCCTCTCGGGGCCCCACCATAAGGCCCACTCTCGTCCAACGACCCAGGAACCTGGAGAGGGTGATTGGTATTGCCAGCTGAGCCCTCCTGGGGGGTTGCACCTGGCTTTGGGGTGTGTCTCAACTGGGCACCCTGCCCTCCTACCAGGGGCAGCCTCAGGGATAGGGAGGGTGTGAGTCTCAAAAGTTCACAAGTGTGGGGACAGCCTGACCATTCACACCTGTCTTTTTGGCACTCAGGGAGTGCCAGAGACCAGCTCCAGCTGGGTTCAGGGTACCTCTGTTGGAGATCCGCTCTGACCGAGGGTGGGTTAGGACCCTCACTGGAGAATCTGGATGGTGAGAAGAGACCACTTGGAGGCAGTTCTTCTGGGAACAGTCTGATCAGGACTGAAGCCAAATTTTATTCGGACTCCTTCCAACTTATATACCATTTACTATACCCTCCAGCAGTGTGATAATCACTTGCTGGGGGCGTATAAGTTCCATGCATATCGTGCTTTACAAACTATGCATCACAAGACCATCACGAGATCTGCAAGTTCCAAGCAAACAATTCGAATTCCATGATGCCTGTCGTGCTTCACAAAACCCACATTAAGGTCACAGGTGCACAATTTCAATACAGATCGTTCAAAGTGTTTTCCATAATGTTCAATAAATCATTCATATTATACTCTTTGTTCTAAACCCTGATTAATACAAAAAGCTTTCTAAGTTAACTCTAGGTTCAATCCAAGTTCATTGACTCCTAATATTTTTAAAGATTAATATTATCAACTTAACATTATACTATAATCTATAAGTTTACTTAAATGACTTAGCTGTTAGTTATACTATTATCCTATTACGATTTAACGTAATGCCTTATAACTCAGTTAAAACTTATTCTTAAACTACCAAACTTTACTATAATTCATATGTTCCATATGTCTAAACTTTAATTTTTATATAATCTAATGATTGACCTTTAATACTATGCTATATCCTATTAAGCTAATACCTCATCATTAATTCTTTTATAAATCTTATAGTAACTATTATATTTGAATAATGTAGCAAAAGGAAACAAAACAGCAAGCATAAATTACTCAAATATACTATAAAATGTAAACGCAACTATGAGTG
>NW_007079836.1:20036-20371 GCF_000164805.1 Carlito syrichta | reverse complement strand
ATAATCCCATAACCTAATCGATGAAACCTTAATCCATTTATTCAACTTCAATAAATCCTAAGATCATGACCCAGAAGCCTGTGACCAATACTAAACCTCTTAGATGTGACCTGAATTTGAATTATGAGTTGTATGAAAGCCAAAACTGCAGTTTGTGGAAGAATGAGAGCAATGCGCTTCTAAAGTTAGCTTGTGTTCATCCTGGTCTCAGAGTTTCTATGTTTTGAGTTCACAGGAGCTTAATCTGGTTAGTGCTGAGTAGAAAGGGGGAGGAAATGGGGTCAATAGCTCCTGAACGCATCTTAGTGGTCTCGGGGTCAACGGCCCTTCCTGAT
>NW_007079836.1:11996-20016 GCF_000164805.1 Carlito syrichta | reverse complement strand
TCGGATCACCGCTGGCACAGAGTTCAAGACCAGTCAGGAACACCAGGATGTCGACCAAATGTAAAGCCTGTGATTGCAGCAGTTTGGGAGGCCCAGGTTGAGAGGATGACCCTAGTTGTGCAGTTTGAGAGTAGACTGAGCAACCTAGTGGGGAAATAAAGATAGAACAAAAGAAAGAAAGAACGTAAGAAAGAAAGAAAGGAAGAAAGGACGGAAGAAAAAAGAAATAAAAAAATCCATTCTCCTGCAAACCTTCTGCCCTCAGTCCTTCTCCCCTTCTCCCCACATGTGAGGGTCCCTCAAGCTTGGCACCTTCCAGCCCTAACCCACCCCCAAGTGGCTACCCACACTTTCGTGTGGGAGTTCCCAGGCTCCCTGAGTGGATTCCTGCCAGGTCTCCTCTCCAAAATTAGCAATGTGCCCCAGGCAGGTTTACCCTCTGACTCACCAATAAGGAGTCAGAAAGACCAGGGTCAAATCCGTCACTTGGGGAAATTCATTCCACTTCCTCCTCAATCCCATTTTTTTGTGATCTAAAGCCAGTCATTCTGTGAAAACACCATGTACAATCTTGATTCTGTGTACGATTCTGATGATTTTGGAGACAGGGTCTGGCTCTGTGGCCCAGCCTGGTTCCCATGGTCATGGCTGTCATTCACTGCCAGGATCGAAATCGCTGGCTCCTGTGATCCTCCCATCTCAGTCCCCAGAGTGGACTGGACGACAGGTACTTTGACCCCAGAATCCCTGTTTAAATGGGTGTGGAGATGAGGTCTCCCTGCATGATCTGGGCTGGCCTTGGGTTCCTGGGTTCCAGGTACCCCTGCCTCAGCCTCCCAGAGCACTGAGATTCCAGGCGTGGGCTACCACGTCAGACCGTCTGGTTCATTTTGATGAAGGATCAAAGTCAGGTTGGGGGCTCAGCTTCATCATCCCAGGGCTTTTGGAGGCCACGCCATTGACTGGCCTGAACCCATGGGCAGAGAACCACCCAGGCAACTCGGCAAGACCTCATCTCTACACTCCATCCCAAATGAGCCAGGCATGGTGACATGCAGCTGTCATTCTGCCTCCTCAGAAGGCCAGCGAAAGGGTTGCCAGAGCCTGGCATGTCGAGGCTGCAGTGGCCAGAGTGAGGCACCACCATAAAGCCTGGGCAAAGGAGTGAGACTCCAACTCAAAGAAAAAATGGAAAAAAGGAAAAAAAAGAAGAGCATCCATTTGTGTATGGAGTTGGGACCATCATGAACAGACAGAGATCATTTGAGAAGGAAACCCCAGCCTTGAGCCTAGAGTTCCCAAAAGACTGTGGATTGGCAGACAATCGGACTGTGGCTTTGGGAGGCTGAGGATGGGGACCACTGCAGGCCAGGAGTTCAAGACCAGACTGGGCCAAGTTGCGAGACCTCCTCGCTCCCTGGAACGCAAGCACTGGAATGGTACATGGGGCCACACGTGGTCCCAGGTACATGGGATGTGGTGCCCTCCATCCCGGGCTGTGCCTTTGCACTGCCCCCACTGACAGCACGTGTGAGTACAGGCCAGGCACCAGGGCTCATGGCCGTCAGCCCTGTACCTGTCAGGGTGAGGTGGGAGACTGCCTGAGTCCCTGGGTTCAGAGACCAGCCCGGGCTATGTGGACATACTTCATCTTAGCGAGAGGGCCCCGAATCGAGTAGGTGCAATGGCCCCTGGCATCCAAGAAGGACTGCCTCAACCCTGCAGGTCGAGGCCCCAGAAGGCACAATCGTGTCACCACACACTAGCCCAGCCAACAGAGACTCCAGCAGCAAAACAGATACCTCCAACGTGTGTCACGACTGGCGTCCATGGCTCCCCAGGGAAAGTTCCACGTGGTTGTGGGATGATAGAGTGATCAGGAAAGGAAGGAGTGATCCCCCTGTCTGAAGGAGGCACACTGGGTGACCGGAACCTGGGCTTATTGCGGCATCACCGGACCTCCTTGATCGCTCTATGCCCAATGGCCACCCTAACTCAGGGAAGTCTGTTCCTTGAGCTCACAACTGTCTTTGCTGTGGAGCACGAGTGTGGAGTGTGGAGGCAAGACTTCTGGGATGTGTGGATGAAGGCACGGGACGAATGAGCCCGAAGGTCAACTTTGAAACCACTCGTGATCAACAGGCAGGAAATTGTCTTTTCCTGTCCCATCCCTGAGGGTGACTCCTCCCCCTGTGTGGCAGGGGTGGTGGCGGTGGCGGTGGTGATTATTATTTGGAGTCAGAATCCTGATCTGTCTTCCAGGCCTTAGCACAGGGACACACTCACGGATGACGCAGACTCCACCTGCAGGGCCCAGGTGATCTGCCCATTTTGGCCCAACTATTGGCTGGAACCACAGTCCTGTGCCACCATGCCCGGCTAATCTTTGAATTTATTTTTGAGGCCAAGACAAGGTCTCAACCCGTGTCCCAGGCTGGTGTCAAACCCGCATGATCAGGCTGTCCACTTGCCTGTGCCTCCAAGACACCCATCACAGAATAGAGACTGTCATTGAATCACCCATCTCAGAGAAGAATCAATCACTAAACAAACAACACAGAGTTGAGATACTCACTACAGCACTGAACCCAGAGAAAGTCAGGTCACTGGGTTATGCACAAGGAGAAGGGTCAGTCAACGGGAAACTCATTGCATAGGAGGGCTATTAAATAGAGCACCCATGACAGAAGACCGTTAGTCACTGTGGCACCCACCAGAAAGGAGGGTTAGTCTCTGTGGAACCCATCACAGAGCAAGTTTAGTCACTACTATACCCAGTATAGAAGACTCCCAGGCACAAGAGAAACTCTCAGACAGGAGGGAAATAAAATAAGGCACCCTTTATTAAGGAGGCTTAGTCGCTGTGTTTCCATCATGGAGGAGGGTAGTCACTGGGGATCTCATTATTGAGGAGGTCAGATTACTAGGGCACACATCACAAAATGGTGTTATTCACAGGGACACCAATCACAGCAGTGAACAGTCACTGTGGCATCAATCACCAAGGACTTCCTGGTACTGGGACCCTCATTATGGAGGAGAATCAACTATTGTTACCCTTATCAGAGAGGAGGACTAGTCACCTGGGCACTCATAAGAGAGGAGACTAAGTCAATGAGACGTTTATCACAAAGTAGTCAATGAGGCACACATAACTGTGGAAATACAGTCACTGTGGCACCCAACACAGAGGAAAGTCATTCAATAGGGCACCAATCACAGAAGAGGGTCAGTCAGTGGGGCATACATCACAGATGAGAGCCAGTCGCTGGAACACCCATGATAGAAGATGACTAGATACTAGTGCACCCATTATGGAAGAAGACCAGTCTGGAGAGCATCATTCACAAAAGAGAGCAAGTCACTGGGGCACTCATCACAGAGGAATGCCAGTCATTAGGGCACTGGTCCCAGATGAAGGCCAGCCACCGGGGCAACCAGTAGAAGGACAGTCATGGGGATATTGATCACAGAGGAAGGTCAAACATTGAGGCATCAATGCCAGAGGATGACCAGTCACTGGGCACCAATCACAAAGGAAGGTCAGTCAAGGGGACATGCAACACAGAGGAAAGTCATTGACTGGAACACTCATAATAGAAGAGAAACAGTCAGGAGTGCATCAATTATGCAGGAGGGCTAGTCACTGGGGCACAGCTCACAAAGGAAGGCTGGCACGGAGGTAACGATTACAGGTGAGGGCCAGTCACTAGGCAATTATCACAGAGACATGCCATTTATGAGGCACCCATTTTAACGGAATGCCTATCACTCTGGCACCCATCACAGAAGTAGGCTAATCACTGGGGTAACACCAGAGAGAGGAGGCTGTCTCTAGGTAAACCATTACAGATGACCGCCAGTCACTGATCAGCTATCACAGAGCAGGGTCAGACACTGGGGTAGTTTTCACTGAAGAGGACCAGTCACTGGGACATTTATAACAGAGGAGAGCCAGTAAATTGTGCAACCATCACAACGGAGGGCCAGTCCCTGGGCACCCATAACAGAAGAGGGCAACTCACTGGGAAAAAACATTTTGGAGAAGGGTCATTTAATTGGGCGCCCATCACAGATGTGAGCTAGTCACTGGGGAACACCCTATGGAGGAGCTCAATTCACTGGGGTTTTCATCCCAATGAGGGGACTGTTACTGTGGGACACATCACAGAAGAAGGTTAATCACTGAAAACCCTTCACTGAAGAGAGCCTGTAAGTGAATCACCAATGAAAGTGTAGGGTCAGTCAATGAGGCACAAAGCACAAAGAAGAAACAATTACTGAGGCACTTATAAAAGAGGGGACAATCACAGAAGAGGGTTAGTCACATGGACACATCACAGAGCAGGGCAAGTGACTGAGGCACCCATCACAGAGGAAGAGAAGTCTCTGGGAAACCAATCACAAAGGAGTGCTTGTCCCAAGGTCACCCACTACGGAGGAAGCCCAGTTATGAGACACTCATCACAGAGGAGGACTGGTCACTAAATTATCCATTATGTAGCAGAGACAATCTTTTGGGCACCAAACACCAAGGAAACCCAATCACAACTGGGGTCCCAATAATAGAGGCGAATTAGTCACAGGTGAACCAATTATGTAGGAGACAAAGACACTGGGGCAACACTCACAGAGGCAATCTAGTCACTGGGTCACTCATCACAGCAGCAGTCAGTCAATGGGGCATTTTTCAGAGGAGGTTCTGTGGCTTGGGTACCCATCACTGAGGAGGGTCAATCACTAGTAAACTTATCAAACAGTAAGACTTGTTCCTGTGTCACCCATTAGCGAAGAGGCCCAGTGACTGGGAGACACATCAGAGAAAAGGGCTAGTCACTAGGTCACCCATAATAAAGGAGGGTTAATTACTTGGATACCTATTATCTTGAAGACCCAGTCACTGGGACAGTGATTACAAAGGAAACCTGCTTACTTAGATGTCACAAAGGATATCTACTCACATAGGAGAGCCAGTCACTGAAACAACTTTGACAGAGGAGGGAAAGTCACTGAAGAACCCAACACACAAGAGGCTCAGTTGCTGGGACGCCCATAAAAAGCAAAGTCAATCACTGGGCTCTGATTATAGACAAGGGCTAGACAATGGGAAACCCATCACAGAGAAGGTTCAGTATCTGGGGCACCCATCTTGGAGGAGTGCTAGTCACTGAGGCACCCATTACAAATGAAGCCCAATCAATGGGTACTCACTGATGCATCAATCGCAGAGGGGGACCAGTCTCTGGGTCACCCAAAAAAGAGGAGGGCTCTTCTTTGAGACATCCATCACAGATAAGATGGTAATTGGGGATTCTATTATGGAGGAGGGTAAATCACTGAAACACCCAGTTCAGGGAATGACCAGTCACTAAGACACCCATTACAGAGGAGGGCAAGTCACTGGGTCACCTAGTTTGCAGGTTGGCTTGTTACTAGGACACTCATAAAAGAGGTGTGTTAGTCATTGGGTCACCCATGAAGGTTGAGACCCAGTCACTGGGATTCCAATTCCAGAGGACAGCCCATCACTATGGTACGCAGTATGGAGGAGGATTTTTCACTGGGGCACCCATCACAGAAGAAGGCTAATCACTGGTGCATAAATCACAGAAGACAGCCAGTCACTGGAACACACATCACAGAGGAAGGCCAGTTATTAGGACACCCATCATAAAGGAGACCAGTCACTGGGAGAACTGTCACAAAAGATGGCTAGTAACTGGGGCATTGATTACAGAAAAGAGTCAATCACTGGTAAACTGCTCACAAGGGAGGTCCAGTCAATGAGTCACCCAATTTGGAAGAGGGACATTCACCGAGGCTTCCATCACAGAGAAGAGCCAGTCACTGGAACACTGATCACAGAGGAGGCCAGGTCATTTTGGTACCCATTTTAGGCCAAGTCAGTGGGGTACCAGTCACAGAGGAGGGACAGTGAGTGAGCACTCAAATCAACTGATGCTCAATTAATGTGGTACACATCACAGAGGGAACCATCACTGGGAACCAAAATAGAGGAGAATATTTTACTGAGGCATCCACCCAAGAGAAAGGCACATTACTCAGGCACCCTTCGCAGAAGAGAGTGCATTCTCTGATGCACCAATCACAGAGGAGAACCAGTCACTGTGGCACTCATCACAGAGGAGGGCTGGTCACAGGTGTACTCAATATGGAGAAGGGTCAATCACTGGGGTACTGATGAATAGAAGGGCTTTTCACTGGAACAAACATCATAGAGAAGAACAAATCACTGGGCCAACTATTACAGAAAAAGTCTAATTGCCAGGGTTCCACTGATAGATCAGAACTAGTCACTAGGTCAGGAATCACAGAAGAGGGTCAGTCACTGGTACACTATTCAAACGAGGAAAACTGAAAACTGGAGCTCCCATCAAAGAAGAAGGACTGTCACTGGGTGGAGTCCCTCACTGTGATACCCATCGCAGAGGAGGGACAATCACGAGGTACACATCACCGAGGAGGACTTGTCACTCAAACACCCATCACAGAAGAGAATATATTTTGGCACCCATATCAAAGGAAGAAGAGTCTTTTTTGAACCCATTATATAGGAGGGTCAGCAGCTGGACACTCACTGGGGTTCCCATTATAGAGAAGGACCATACACTGTAGCACCCATCAGACAGGAAATTCAGTCACTGAGGAACCCATAAAAGAGGTGTAGTCACTGGGGCGTCCATCACAGAGGAGGGCCTGTCACCGGGACAGCCAACAGAGAATAGGGCCAGTCACTGGGGCATGCATCACAGAGGAGGGCAAGTCATTGGGTTACCCCTCAGAAAGGAGGGAAAGTCACTGGGGCAGACAACAGAGGATTCCTAGTTACTTGTGCATACATCAAAGATATGAGCTCATATCAGGCTAGACACTAACCATTTGTACGGGAATTCACATATCATATAGTGGTAGTTACTGAGACACCCATCACAGAGGAAGGCATGTCATTGTGTAATCCATCACATAGAAGGACCAGTCACTGGCCATCTATCAAAGAGTCGGGCTAGTAACTGGGTCGCCCATCACAAAGGATGGCAAGTCACTTAGGAACGCATTATGGAGAAAGGTCTTGTACACTTTCTGAGACACTGAGACACTCGTCACACAGCAGGGCATATCACTGGAGCACTCATCAAAGAGGACCGACAATCACCAGGGCACCCATTTTGTACAAGACCTAGTCACTGGGGCAGCAATCACAGAGGAAAGCTAGTCACTGGGGAAGCCATCACAGAACCAAACATGTCATTGGCAATCTATCACAGAGGATATCTAGTCACTGGGACGCCCATCACAAGGGAGGGTCAGTCATTGAAGCACCCATTATAGAGAAGCCCTATTCACTGGGAATCCATCACTGAAGAAAACCAGTCACTGGAACACAGCACACAGAAGAGTCAAGCACTGGGACCACCCATCAAAGAAAAGGGCCAGACATAGGGAAACACATCACAGAGGAAAGGTACTTAATTTGTCACCCACCATGGAGAAGGCATGATTACTGAAGTACCCCTCAAGAAGGAGGGCTAGTCACTGAAGCACCCATCACAGGGTTGGATAAGTGACTGGTATACAAAACACATGAGAATCTCAGAACCCAGTGCACTCATCACAAAGCAGAAACAGCCACTGAGACACCAATCACAAATGAGAGCCAGTTACATGGACACCCATTATAAAGAACCGCTATTCACTGGGACCTAAATACTAGAAGATGGCCAGTATCTGAGGTATCCATCAAAGGGAAAGGTCAGCCACTGGGGCACTCATTACAAAAGAGAAGTCACGGGGATACCCATAACAGAAGAAGGCCTGTCACTGTGCATTCATCACAGATGTGGGGAAATCACGGGAACATCAATAATAGAGGAGGGTTAGTAGTTGGGACATTCATCACAGAGGATGGCTAGTCACTGGGGCACCCATCACAGAGAGGAGAGTTTCACTTGGGCACCCATTATGGAGGAGGGCCGTCTGTGAAACAATCATCATAAAGGAG
>NW_007079836.1:7907-11976 GCF_000164805.1 Carlito syrichta | reverse complement strand
GAGAGCTAGTCACAAAGGCACACATCATATAGTGCTAGTCACTGGGACACCCAGCACAAGAAGGCTTGTCATTGTATTGTCAGTCACAGTGGAGGGCCAGTCACAGTGGCACTCATTATAGATGAGAGCCAGTTATCGGGTTACTCATCACAACGGAGGACAAGTCACTTTAGCATCCATTATGGAAGAGAGCTATTCATTGAGACACTCATCAGAGAGGACTGCTAGTCACCAGGGCATTCATTTTGTAGAAGATGCAGTCCACTAGGACAGCAATCACAGAAGAATTCTAGTCACGGGTGCACCCATCACAGAGGAGTGCCAATCATTTGGGCCCCCAATTATGGAGGAGGTTTTCATTGGAGCACCTATCACAGATAAATCCTAGTTTCAGTGTCACTGATCATACAGAATAACCAGTTACAGGGACAAACACCACTGAGGACAACCAATTACTGAAACATCTATCACTAATGAGAGTGAGTCACGGGGGCACTCAACACAGAGGAGGCCCTGTCACTGGGGCATTCATCACAGAGTAGGGCCATTCCCTTGGACACCATTTGTGAGAGTGCCAGACAGTGGGGTTCCAACCACAGAAAAGGGTCGTTCACTGAAGCATTCCTCACAGTGCAGTCGTAGTCACTGCAGGATCAAACAGAGGAGGGTTAGGTATTGGAGCAAACATAACAGAGGAATTCTGGTAACTGGGGCACCCATCACAGAAATAGGCTGGTCACTTAGGCATGGCCAGAGTAGGCCTATTATTATTATGTCAGAGTAAGCTTATTCATTGGTGCATCTATCTCAGCAGAGGTCCAAGTATGGGACACCCATCACAGAGGTGAGTCAATAACTGAGGCACCCATCACAGAGGAAAGCTAGTCACTGAAGCACCCATCACAGAGGAGAGCCAGTCACTGGGGTATCCATTATGGAAGAGGGTCAGTGAATGGGGCAGAGAGCACTTTGAAGGACTAGTCACTGTTGAACACATCACAGAGAGTCATTCACTGGGTCTCCCATTATAAAGTAGGGCTAGTAAGAGGGACAACCATCACAGAGAAGAGCCAGGGGCATGCATCACAGAATAGGGTTAGTCACAGGAGCACCCATTATAAATAAGGCACAGTCAGTGGGACACAAATCACAGAGGAGGAGCAGTCAAGTGGTTATCCGTCACAGAAGAAGTGTAATCCCTGGGGAAGTCCTCACAGAAGAGAGTCAATCACTGAGAAACTCATCACAGAGGGAAGTCAACCACTGAGACACCTAGGAGGTGTAATCATGAGGCACACATCACAAGAAAGTCCAATGACTGGGTCACCCATCCCAAAGTTTGGTCAGTCACTAGGACACCCATTACAGAGGAGTGTAAGCTACTGGGGCAACCATTTTGGAAGAGGGTCTCTGAGGCACTTCTCACAGAATTGGGCTCATCATTAGGGGCACCCATTTAAGGAGGAAAAGCAGTCACTTGTACTCCCATACCAGAGGAGGGTCAATTTCTTGGCTACTACTTATGTAGAAGGGTAAGTCACTGTGGCACCCATCACAGAAGAACGTAACCATGGGAAACCATCACAGAAGACAACCAGTCAATTGGGCACACATAACAGAGAAGAACTTGTCACTGGGGGGACTATCAGAGAAGAGAGTCAGTCACTGGGGTTTTCATCCAATAGGAGGCCAGTAACTGGAACACCCAATAGTGGAGTGCCAGTAACTGGGTAATCAACACAGAGGTGGCCAGTCACTTAAGTATCCATCACAGAATAGAGTCAGTCACTGGGGCATGAAAGTCAGTCACTAGCGCACAAATCATAGAGAAGGATCAATGAGGCACCCAAGCAAAGGAGGTAAAGTCACTGAGACACCTATCACAGAGAGAGCCAGTCAATGGAGCACAAATCACGGTGGAGGTCCAGTAAGTGGGTTTCACAATTTAGAGGACTGTCAATCACTGGGACAGCCATCACAGTGGAGGGTCAGTCAATGGGACACCCAGTATCAGAAGTGTCAATCACTGTGGCATCCATTGTGGAGTGCCAATAACTGTGGCAAACATCACATAGGAGAGTTACTCAGTGGGTCACTAATCATAAAGGAAAGCCAGTAACTGAGCTACACATCACAGAGGCGGGACAGTTGATGAGACACCTGTCACATAGGCCAGTCAAACAATAGGGCACCAACCACACAGGATGCCCAGCCACTGGATCACCATTTATAGAGGAAGGTCATTCACTGTTGAAAGCATAAAAGAGGAGCCCAAGTCAATGTGTCACCCATCAAAAAGGAGCCTCAGCAACAGGGGAACCCATCACAAGGGAAACCAAGTCATTTGGACACATCACAGAGGAGGACCAGTCACTGAGACACACTTCACAAAGGAGGACTACTCAGTGGGTCACCCATCAGAGATGAAAGATAGTCACTAGGATACAAACTGCAGAGGACAACCAGTCACCGGGACACCCATTAAAGTAGAAGTCAAGTCACTGGGGTACCCATATCAGAATACATGCTGTCACTGAGGCAACCATTATAGGGGAGGGCCAGTCACTGAGTCACAGATCACAGATCATGACCAGTCACTGGGGCACCCATCAAAGAGGAAGTTTAGTTATGGGGGAATCCATTATAGAGGAGGTCCAGTAGCTGGGGCTCTCATCACTGATATGGGCTAGTCACAGGATCCCCCATTATGAAGGAGGCCCAGTTACTAAAACCCAATCACAGTAAAGGGCTATTCACAAGGTCATGCAGTACAGAGGATGACCAGTCACTCCAGCATCAACCACAGAGGAAGTTCATTCACTAGAGCACCCAATATGGAGGAGGCCTGGTCATTCAGACACACATCACAGAGGAGGGCCAGTCTCTGGGCACCCATCACGGAGGTGGCCCAATCACTGGGCATAAATCACAAAAAAGAGCTTGTCATTGTGATATCTATCACAAAGAAGGGCTTGTCACTCTGACACTCATTTTGGGGAATGCCCAGTTGCTCTAAAACTTTTCACAAAAGACTGCTAGTCACTAGGACACCCATTATGGAGGAGGACCAGTCAATGTAGCACCAATCAGTGAGGATGCTCAGTCCTTGGGGTACACATAATGGAAAAAGGTTAGTCAACTGGGGTAACCATTATGTGGAAGACCCAGTCACTGGGGCAGCAATCCCTGAAAAAGCCAGTCCCTGGGGTAACCCACAACAGAGGCACATCAGTACCTGGGGCATTTTTTACACAAGAGGGCCAGTATCTGTAACACCAATTATAGAGGACATCACATCACAGGAGGAGAATCAGTCATTGGGACACCCATCACAAAGAACTGCTAGTAACAGTCACACAAAAAATAAATGATGGCCAGTTAGTGAAAAACCAACCACAGAGGAGGACTAGTAACAGGGCATTCATGACATAGATGGGACAGTAACAATGGCACTGATCACAAAGGAAGGTCAGCTATTGTGACACCAAGCACAAAGGAAGTCTAGTCACTGGGCACCCATCATGAAACTAGAAAGTTGGATGCCCCATCATAGAGGCGTGCCAGTCACTGTGACAAACATCACAGAGGTGAGGCAGTCACCCAGACACCCAGCATAGAGTGGGCAAACATTTGATCACCAATCAGAGAGGAGGACAAGTCATTAAGGAACCAACACAGAGGAAAATATGTCACTGAGGAATCCATCACTAAGAAGGGCCTGTCACTGAGTCTCCAATTCCCTAGGAGGACTAGTCACTGAGTCAACT
The DNA here is from genome assembly GCF_000164805.1 of Carlito syrichta. Lineage (NCBI taxonomy): Eukaryota > Metazoa > Chordata > Mammalia > Primates > Tarsiidae > Carlito > Carlito syrichta. Next base: position 8,209 of record NW_007079836.1, on the reverse strand, counting down.
ATCTCAGTAGAGGGTCAGGCACTGAGCCACCCATCACAGAGGAAGGCCAGTACTGGGACATTAATCATAGAAAGAGCCAGTCACTGGAGCACCCATGATAGAAGTGGGCTAGTCAACAGTGCACCAATTATAGAGGAGGGTCATGGAGAAACCCATCACAGAAGGTTAATCACTGAGGCACACTTCACAGAAGAAAACCAGTCACTGGGACACCCATCACAGAGGGGGACCAGTCAATGGGGCACAAATTATAGGGGAGAGTCACTTACTGAGGCAACCAACACAGAGGAGAGTCAGTCACT
>NW_007079836.1:6239-7887 GCF_000164805.1 Carlito syrichta | reverse complement strand
TCACTTGGGAACCCCTAAGGAAGAGGGACAATCACTTGTTCACACATTATAGAGGAAGGCCAGTCAAAAGGGCCCCCATTACAGAGGAAGACTGCTCGCTGGGAAACATCACAGAGGAAAGTCTGTTAAGAGCCAGTCATTTGGACACACATCAATAAGAAAATCAGCCATTGGTAACCTCACCCGAATGGAGGACCAGCCTCCGTGTACCAACAGAGAGGAGGGCAACCACTGAATTATCCATCAAAGATGAGGGCCAGTCAATGTGGCACCAATTGCAGAGGAGAGCCAAGCACTGTAGAACCCATCACAGAGGAGGACCACACACTGCTGCACATATTATATAGAAGCACAAGTAAGTGGGGCATCCATCACACAAGAAGGTTAGTCACTGAGACATACATCACAGAACAGAGCACCTCATTGGAACAACCATCAAAGAGGTGAACCACTCACTGAGGCACCCAACACAGAGCAAACACCGTCACTGAGGCAAACAACACAGATGAGAGCTAGACACTGGGCATTCATACAGAGCAGATTTAGCTACTGGGACTCCATTCACCTTGGCGGGTCTGTTAAAAGGGCACCCGTCACAGTAGAGTCCCAATCACTGTGGTACCCATCACAGAGGAGGTCTAATCACTGGGCATCTATTACAGAGGAGGCACAGTCAATGATGCACATATCACAATGAAGGGGCCAGTGAGTGATGCACCTATGAGACAAATGGGTAAGTCACTGTGGCACCATTATGAGGAGACCCAAATTACTGGGCAATCATCACAGAGGAGGTCTAGTAACTTAGGCACCAATCAAAAGGAGAACCAGCCACTGAGGCATCTAACTCAGACCAGGGGCAGTCAGTGAGGCATCCATCACAGAGGAGGCACACTCACTGGGCCTCACATTAAAAGGAAGACCAGTCACAAATGCAGGTGAACTGATAATAGGTACAGGCTACTGGTCACAGAGGAAGCCCAGATACTTGGGCACCAATCAGAGAGGAATCCCAGTCACTGGGGCACCCACCATAGAGGACTGATAGTCACTGAGGCACTTATATAAGAGGAGTACCAGTATCTAGGGCACCTAACATGGAAGAGAGCAAGTGACTGGCACCCATATCAGAGGAAAACCAGTTACAAAGACACCCCTTATGTAGGAAAGTCAGTCACTGGGGCAATTCACAGGTACAGCTCTCACAGAATAGGGCCAATCACTGGGACATTCATTACTTATGAGGGAAATTCACAGGGGCACCTATCACAAAGAAGAGCTTCTCACTTGGGCACCTATCATGGAGGTAGGCCCAAATATTGGGAAACATTTTATAGAGGAGAGGTAGTTCCAAGGGAAACCTTTAGTGAGGAGATCCCTTCACTAGGACACCAATCACTGAGGGTGCTCTGTCGTTTGGGAACACAAAATGGAAGAGGGCTAGTCATTGGAGCAACCATTATGTAGGTAATCCAGAAATTGGCTCAGCATTCACAGGTAAACTATTCAGTCGGGAATTTATTACAGATACAGATCTGTCACTGAGGCATTTTTCACAAAGAATGGGCAGTTACAGGGGCACCCATGACATAGGAGGCCCAGATACTTGGGCACTAACACAGAGGAGCACCAGTCACTGGGACACCCA
>NW_007079836.1:5314-6219 GCF_000164805.1 Carlito syrichta | reverse complement strand
AGTCACTGTCCCACCCATTACAAAGGAGAGTCAGTCACTGGGGAATCTATCACAGAGGAAGTTTAATCTCTGTCACCAATTATGGAGAAGGCCCAGCTATCAGAGCACAAATCAGAGAAGGGCTAGTCATTGCGACACCAAATTTGGAGAAAGACCAATCACATGTACACCAAACACATAGGAGAAGCAATCACTGGAGGACCAATTAAAAACTAAGACAAGTTAGTGGACATCTATCACATATTAGGGCCAGTCACTTGGTCATCCTTATCTAGGAGACCCAGAAAGTGGGATATTTATCACGGAGAAAGATTATAGCTTAAAAATCCATTAGGTGGAGGACCAGTTACTAGGCATTCCATCAGAGATGATTGTTATTCTCTGTGGAAACCATTTCACAAAAGGTGACTCATTGGATCACCAATCACAGAACAGGTCGAGTAACTGGGGCATCCCTTATTCAAGAGAACTAAGCACTAGGGTAATTAACACAGAGTAGAACAAGACACTGGAACAACAATCATATATGAAGGCAAGTCACTGGGGCAGCTATCACAGAGGAGTCCTAGCAACTGTGACCCCCATTATAGAAGAATCCCAGTCACTGGGACACCTATCACAAAAGAGGACCAGTCACTGGGGCACTCACGATGGAGGAACACAAGTAAGTGGGACACACATCACAGAAGAATACTAGGGGAAAACACTGTGGAGAAGGGCCAGTCATTGGGTCATCAATCAGAGAGATCCAGGCATTGGGACACACAAAATGGAGAGGGACAGTCACTGGAGCATCCATTATGGAGGAGGCCCAGACCCTGGGACACTAATCACAGAGGAAGACCATTCACTGGGGCACGCATAATGAGAGGAACAGTAACTGTTTCACCCATCAACAGGACTAG
>NW_007079836.1:3972-5260 GCF_000164805.1 Carlito syrichta | reverse complement strand
TGGAGAAATAACGGAATGGAGAATCAGTCACTGGCACACCAGAGAAGAGAGCAAGTCACTTGGGAACCCAGTAAAGAGGAGTGTCAATCAAATAGTGATATAATATAGAGGAGGCCCTGTCACTGTGACACTCATCAAAAAGGACTGCCAGTCATTGGTTCACCAATCACAGTGGAGGTCCAGTCACTGAGGCACTCATTATGGAGAAGGTCCAGTCACTGTGACTCCCATCACAGAAGAAGAGTAGTCGCTGGGGCACACATCACATATGAAGGTCAGTCACTGTGGCACCAAACACAGAGGAGACCTTGTCATTGATGCTTGTATTATAGAGGAGGATCAGTCACTGGGACACTCATGACAAAGTAGGACCATTCACAGGGACACTCATTATTGAGAAAGCCCAATAAGTGGGAAACCAGTCACAGAGGAGGGTCAGTCACTGGGGCACCCATTAGGAGAGCTCACAGAAGATGGCCAGTAACTGAGGCAACCATCACAGAGGAGAAAAAGTCAGTATAGTATCCATTAAAGAGGAAGGCTAGTCACAGTGTCAACTATCACAGTGGAGGCACAGTCACTTAGGCACCTATCAAAGAAGTGGGTCCGTCAATGGGGCACCCAATAGGCGGCAGCTCAGTCCTGAGGCATCCATCAAACAGAAGGTCTACTCACTGAAGCATTCATCACAAAGCATGTTGAATTAGGGTTCCCATTTAGGCGAGAAGAAGGAAATATCTCATCCTACACTACCAGACTTTCTTTCTGTTTACCCACAATTGAGCCTAGAATAGACTTTTCAGACTCAGCTCTAATGCATTCTTGCTTTTCAGAGGTAGATATGGTTAAAAAGAAATTCTGGCAATTATCCCAGGTGAAAGAGCTATTGGCCATAATCTCAGGTAAAGGAGCTTCTGGCACTCATCCCAGGTGGAACAATGAGTGTGCATGATTGATTTTACCAGGAAGGTTAAAATCTGAGGTTTCTCTGAAAACAGTATATTTTGGCATTCTTAATTGTACAAATTAGAGGTATAAAAAGGAATATACACCAGGAAATGTCGCTCAGTCTTGTCTGCCCCCGGTGGAGGAGACACTTCCCAAAGTGGGAGGAAAGGGGGCAGATTTATTCATGATCAGAGGTGAGAAGCCAGAGCCAGAGAGGACAGAGGGAATGTGGAAGAAGTGACAGTAGGTAAGGAAGCCTGAGGACTATAAGGAAGAGGATTAAAGTCAGAGGCAACCAGCTCCTCAAGGGGATCTTCAGTAGAAGGGGGTAAAACAGTAT
>NW_007079836.1:2206-3826 GCF_000164805.1 Carlito syrichta | reverse complement strand
GTATACAACCCAGCAGAGTTAGGAGTTGGGAAGAATGGAAAAGAAGGATACAAGACAGATGAGGTGCAGGGTTAACAAATCAGAGGTTTAGGAAAAAGGGCGCAACTGGGAGTTTTATGGAACATATCTTTAAACAGGGGGTGGATTTTGAATCAAACTTAGCCATTGGTTGATATAGGAAAACTAATCTGGTTTACCAGGAGTCCCTGTAACCACCTTTAAAACAGACTCAGTGACATGAGCATCCAGAGACCCTGTGGAGGGCCACCCAGCATTAAACACAGACCAATCATTTTCACAGATAGTCGAGTCTACCTTTGGAGAGATAGACACTGTAGCCCTTCACAAGTCAGACAGAGATGTTCTCTATCATACAATCCAGGGAACTAGAGGGCTTAGAATCCTATGACCCCATATTGCCTAAAAGAGTAAATTACAGGAGACAACTAATGATAATCAAACTAGCTATTAAAAGGTAATATATGATAGCTAACGGAAATTTGGCCAACAATGACCAATCTGAAGGTGCAGCAGAAGTGCTGTAGCAAAAATCGCAGCAATCAGAAAAAGCAAGGAAAGGGGCCAGGAATGACAGGAGTCTAGAAATTGCATAAGCTCGCAGAAGTAAAAGGGTACCCAAACGAATATCAGGTACTAAACCGAAACACTGTTCTCCCAATGCCTTGGGTCATTGAACAGAATCTAAGGAGTGGCCTCATCAGGTTCTGTCCTCCTCAACAGAGTTGTGTCCACATACAGAATAAACTAATTAAACATATTCTTACCTCCTAGGAGAACACATAGAGACCAAGGAATTTTTCAGGTGATAGGAAATCAGCAGTCGTTCTTTCTCACTTTGAGCCAGATGAGAGTTTATGGGCCCTGGAATGCCTCTCACGGGGTGACTCCCCTATAACTCCTCCCATGAACAAGGTGGAGCCGGAGCAAGGCCACTTCCCCAGGTTGGGGATATCCCGTTCAGGCCTCAAAATATTATAACCGGGGAGTGATTGCTACCACCTTGACCTCCTGCTGGTCGTGGGTATCCTCCTGTGTGCTGGCCTGAGGCAGGCTCCCATCTCCAGTCTCTGTCCAACTCCTATCCGGCTCCACCCACTCTGGGGCAGTGAGATCGCACCACCTGCTGGCGATTCACGGTAACAACACCGTAAAAGGGAAAAAAGCTTGAAAAACAGACACAGGCTAGATTTGAGTAGTGAAATGAGTGGTGATCTGAACTGTCCTTCACAGAAGGCCAGGGGCAACTGACCCTAACTGTGAACAAACTTACCAGCTTGAGAAGACAGCTAGAAACCAGAGCTGAAAGGACATTGGACTTAAACAAAAAGTCTCAGAATGTGCTCGATTGGTTCTGTTAGTTTAATTACTTCATTCTATTCCTACTGTTTTGTTCCTTTTTTCTCTTCCTTTTATTCGCTTTCTCCTCTCAGTAAACCACATCTGTGTATAGAGGAACAGCACACCAATAAGGTGGTTGGTTACCTTGTATGTTAGCATCATTGTATGTTTTAGGTTTTTTTTTGTATGGGATTTGGTTAGTCTGTAGCCGTGGTCTATTGTTTTTAGGTGTTTCAGTTTAGGTCTTTCTCTCCATTTGTT
>NW_007079836.1:0-1690 GCF_000164805.1 Carlito syrichta | reverse complement strand
CCCTCAAGTAAATCTCAAAACTGCAAAAAGGACCACCCCAACCTACAGTGCAACTCCAGAATTAAAAAAAGTTAGAAGGCATACATAAAGAAGAATAGGTGATTGAACAAACAGAAGTAAAAGCAACCCCTCTACCCCTGAATAAGAGAGAATTAAAGAAGACAGTGACGTGGATAGAAGGAAAAAGTAGGGAGGGAAAAAAATCGCATGAATGAAGAAAAACCAAAAGAAGAATATAGGTCTCACACAGAACTCTGGGAGGTCAGACATGGAGAAAACAGACTCTGGAACACAAACAAAGAAGAGCCCCAAGAATGACTGGTCACATACAACAAACCCAGATATCAAGACATTAATAAAGAGAATTAAAAAATTTGAGGAGAGACAAGAGGAAAATCAAAAGGAGCTGATGTCAGAAATAAGAGCAGTAAAGAATACTGTGATAGAAATAAATAGCAAGCTAATAAGTATGGAAAGCAGAATTAGTCAAGCAGAAGATAGAATCTTAGACTTCGAAGACCAAAACACAGTACTAACCCAAAAGGTCAAAAATATAGAAAAGAAGCTCAAAAAGAACAAAAAGAAAACCTTCAATAGATGAATGACCACTTCAAGAGAACGAACTTAGAGAAATTGGCCTTCCTGAGGCAGAGAGAGAAACAGAGGTCATACTGGAACAAACATTTCATGAAATCATTCAAGAAAACTTCCTTCATCTCATCAGTGATGAAAAAATTCAAACACAAGAGATTCAGAGAACTCCTGCAAGACAACAAATGAGAAGACCACCTCCCAGACACATAATAATTAGCCTAAACAAAGTAGCTATAAAAGAAAAAAATCCTAAAGGCAACAAGAGAAAAAGGTCAGACTACCTACCAGGGAATACCAATTAGAATAGCAGCAGAGTTATCTAAAGAAACCCTCCAGGCTAGGAGAGCTTGAGCCCTATTTTCAAAGGTCTTAAAAGTAAACAATTTCAACCGAGAATAACCTACCCAGCCAAGCTAAGCTACATCAGTGAGGGATAATTGAAATCTTTCCCAGATATTCAATCCCTAAGAACCTATGCTGCCACCAGACTGCCTCTGCAAGTAGCACTTAAGAAAGTATTGAACAAAGAAAAGGACAAAAGAGCAACAACGTTCTTCACAAGAGTACAGGTAAAAGATTAAAACACACATGATCCAACCCTAAAACCAAAAGAAAGACAACACACAAATAGGTGAACAACAAAAACTCTGTAAGAACATTATGATGGAGATCAACTCTCACATTATAATAATTAGTTAGATTGTGAGAGGACTAAATGCACCACTAAAAAGACATAGAATGACAAAATGCATAAAATATCACCAGGCAACATTCTATTGCCTTCAAGAGACTCACTCACTAGAAAGGACACTCACAGACTCAAAGTAAGAAGATGGGAAAAAGATTTTCAGGTAAATGTAACACAAAAGAAAGGAGGAATCAGGGTCTTAATCTCAGACAAAATACCCTTTAAACTATTAAAAATTTAAAACAATACAGAAGGTCACTACATAATGTTAAAAGGTGATATACATCAACAAGAAATATCCATCTTAAACATATATGCACCTAACATAGGAGCATCAACTTTCATAAAGCAGCTCCTAGGTAAACTAGAAAAGATATTGACTCCAATACATTCATAGCTGGGGACTTT
>NW_007079835.1:180258-192055 GCF_000164805.1 Carlito syrichta | reverse complement strand
CTGTGGCGGGTAGCTCCTGGGAGAGGGGGCGGGGTGCCACGGCGAAGGGGTGGGTGCTGGTGGTGCTGGCGGCTTCCCCGGGCCTACAGGGGTCTTCCAGGACCGGGCGGATGCCCGGCGGCGCTGTCAGCTTCTGCAGTCGCCCGGTGAAGCACACCACCTTGCTCCCCCACCTCAGAGGCGGTTGTGAAACTGCATTTCGCTCTGTCATCTGTTTGCACGGTTTATGTCTGAGCAAGGGCGCAGTTGAGGGGCTCACGAGATTACTAACTCCGTTAAGCAAGGGAAAGTCACTCGAGCTCTCAGTGACTTCTGTTTTCTTTTACCCTGTAGCTTGTGTCTCCGTGGAAGTTGCTCTCAACTGTGTGCCTGGTGATCCGTCCAGCTGACAGAGTTATGTGACACTTCTGCTCTTGTCACAGATACTCTTGGTGATTTTGCAGGGTCGTGTGAGTGAATTTTGAGGTGAAAATTCCGGAGAAGATACCGGCCCACCTAATTTTAATCCGCCTTTCCCCCCAGTTATGTTAGGGCCTGTTTTTGCACTTAGAAGAAGTCAAACTTTCTTAGTGTTCATGGCGGGCTTGTAGGGTAACTTACTGAATTACAGCAGCATCTGTTTTAGTTTTGCATTCACGGGAGAGGAGGAGGAAGATGAATCGTCAGTATTTCTGATATCTGGAATTGAGAACTTGTCAGCAGATATGGTTCCTTTACTGAAGCTTCTAGAAATACATGGGGAAATGATGAACTGCTCAGAAGGCACTGGCTTTAGAAATGACATTGGTGCTTATATTAAGTTTTGAAACTTTCAAATATATTTTCTCAGTTTTCTTTTGAGGCAGTCGGCTTCTTGTTCACTTGTGCACCCCCAGAGCAAAGTGCCGGCAGCGTGGGGGGGGGGGCCCAGAAAACAACTTCCTGAAATAATGGAGGAAGTACATGTTTTCTCTGAGTCCTGTTGATTTCTGAAACAGGTGGTTTTGGATTGACCAGGCTCGTGTCTTGTTCATTATCTGGTACCTCCTACATGGACTCGACAGACTTCTTTTTCTTGCCTCTGTTTTCTCTCATTTTCTTAACCGTGCTGGAAAACTGTGGAAGTGGTGTTGAAAGTTGGCCGGCGTGGGTTCTAAGACAGAGAGAGGATACGATATTGCAATAGGTGGCTACTCAGTCTTTTCCCCACACGTTGCATCAAGCTTCAAGATTTTAGGAATGTAGTGTGATATTTTCTAAAGACATAACTTGCGGCATCAAGACAAGACAACATCCTCGTAGAAGCAGAGGTCTTTTACTTTAACATCAGATCGTATAAAACCATGAATATGGCGTGGATATTTTGGTCACATGAATGGCCGAAATTATATTTTCCTTTTGTTAAAAAATAATGGAAAGCTGAAGCAGAAGCCCATACGGAAAAGTGGTAGTGACATCTTTTCTGCGTTTCCCTGTTTTATTTATCTGTGAGTAGAGGCGGGAGGGGGAGGCAGGTTAGAAAGCCAGGTGGCCCGTGGGGGCTTGAGGGAGCCCAGGTCAGGATGGAGGGGGCTGCGTGCTGCGGCGAGGGGCTCCTGACCGGTGTCTTCCCTCGCTTCCATCCATCTCCGGGGGCGGTCTCGACATCTCCTAGGTGATGGGAATCCCCAAATCGGAGAGAAGTGATGGCCTCTGTGTGATGAGGGCGGGGGATGGGGGCGGTATAGCAAGCTGCACTGCTGAGAGCGGGCATGCGGGGAACAGGCGGAGGCTGACCCGATGGTTCTCTCGCGTATTTCTCGTGTCTTTGGTGCCCCATCTTTTTGGTAAATAGGGTGCGGAGAAGAGATTGTTTAAAACTACATCTTCTGCCAAAACAGATGCACAGCTCTAGACTCAAAGAGCTCCTTGGTTATGGGGTCAGTGTTGGTGGAAATGCAGAGTGAGCAGCCTTGGGGGACCTCTGGCAAAGGCCTCGAGAAGATGAATAAGTCGTGGGAGTCACCCCCTGACGTGTCTACTTTTCCTTAGCTTGTTGAAAATAAGGATATGCTTTTGAGATTGTTTACAAAGGCCCGTGGCTGGATTTTTAGAGAAGGGGTCCTTATGTTTGTCATCTTAAGTAATCTAGTAAACGAAAACATCACTTTCATTTTCTCTTTCCATAATTCATTTCATCACACTATTCAATACGATCTGTGCTTTATTTTGAAACAGATCATTTGGTTAATTGTTCAGACAGCATCCATTTTTTACAAATAGCTCAATCCTTGGATTCAAGAGCCTGTCTAAAAATATGAAGTAGCATTTTAGGCCTTAGATTTCCTTTTAATTTTAGAAATAAATGAAGCGAAAATGACTATTAGCTTGGGTGGTTTATTTAAATCAGAACTAGTTCGGTACTTTGGCTGATACTTTTGAAAACGCGGTGTGATTTGCACAGAGTGAAATTCACTCCTGTTGGTGTCCGCTTCTGTGCACTTTGACCAGCACGTGCAGCCGTGTCATCACCCCCATGGTCAGTATGTAAGGCAGCTCCGTCACCTCAAAAAAGCTCCCCAGGACTCCTGGTGGCCTCCCCTCCTCCTGTCCCCAGACCGTGGCAGCCACAGCTCATGGGTCCTTTCTCAATAAGTAGGAAGTATTTATTTTGGTATCTAGAAGCAGTCACAGCAGCCACCATGGATCAAACACTCACTATGGTGAGATGCGTGAAAAGCGCTTGCCCTGATTCTCTGGCTTGGTCTGCACCTGCCTCGGTGACGGCAGGAAATCAGGGTTCAGGGCGGCGAGCCCCTTACCCTGGTGCTGGGATGCGTGCTGGAGCCCGCTTGGGTATGGCAGCACTCCACGGCCCCCAGACCCACGCTGTGTCAGTGTTCTAGACTCCGGGTCCCATTGTCTCCTTTAGAGGCCTCAAATGTTGGAGGCAGAAGAATCTATTTCCGCTGCAGGAGAAATTGACAGATAATGTAGCCCAGCAGCTGTTGGGTCATGTGCGGCTGCTGCTTGACCAGGGCCCGTGGCCCATGGTGTAACCTTGCCCAAGGTGGTGGCCCTTCTGTTTCTGAATAACATTGCTGTCGCGATCGTCTTGCCGTGTCGGGGCAACACTTTCACTGTCCTTAGACTGACGCGTAAATCCAAGCCCCGACGCCGAGGTGGAGGACATGCACTTCGGTTCCACATATTTAAACAAAATAATAAAAACTCACACGTGTGTGTTATCTTGGCCCATGGTTTACATAAATTAGGCTTCTTGTAGGCAGAGGCAAGGCTGTGTTGACCAGTTCGGCACAGATAACAAGCACTCAAGAACCGCTTTTTGAATTGGATCTTAAAAATGATATCTGCATTTGGGCTTTAGAATTTCGGGGGGGCAGGAAATAAAGATAACTGCATGCCCGGCAAATCTGTGGTAAATCGTAAATATGAAACAGACAGTAGCCGGCCCATAAACTGGCCGTCGGACAGATAGGCGGCCCGGGTCGTGTAGGTCAGAAACATCTGATGGCCAGTCGGCAACTCTCTACTTCCCCCTGTGCTGAGGCGTCTCCCACCACACAAGATAACGGCTGGACGCCTGGGCTGCGACGGCGGCCGGGAGCCCCTCCGAGATTGTCGTCACCATTCAGAGTTCAGTGGTCAGAAGCCATCGGAGTGGATGAATTTTCATGCCCTAGAAGTTACCTGCTTCGTTTTGCTGTTTCCTTTTTCTGTTTCCCAGCCTCCCCCAAGAGCTGTATTCGTTTTCCTCCCAATCCAAATAGGCAACTGACAGGAAATTGTTTATTTTATTAATTGCTGATATCAGCCACTTAAGTAAAATTTTCTTAGAATGAATCTGCTTGTTTCCTTTTGGAGTTCTGTGTGCTCAGCATGGGCTCTAAACTAGGCTGCTCTTTGTTTTCTTTTTTATGCTGACGTGATCCATGCCGCTGTCTTCAACGGGATAGGATGGTGGGACTTGCCGCTTAAATGCAGACGTCAGCGGAGCGTGGACAGCCACAGTTCTTCTTCAGACGTTATGCCTGTGTGTCCAAGAGGAAACGCTTTATTCCTTATTCACACGAGGTTTGGAGGCCGTTACTAATCTGCCAGACCTCTGGACTAGTTCAACCAACTTTCTCTTCTGTATTGGTGGGAGTCAAGTATTCTTCCCAGTGGGCCGTAGGACTTGAGCCTGTCCAGGCCTGAGCGGCCTGGCCAGCTTTTTTCTGCTGATAATGCCGGTGAGTCAAGAGGGCGGTGCCTAGTGTAAGTGTCAGTCGCGACTCAAACTGAATTCAGAGCCACCGGGACCTTCCAGTCTTCCTGTTTCCTTTGCATCACAATAATTCCACAGCTTTAGGGTGCCCAAAGTGCGTCCCTAATTGCATCGAGCTTCAGTGACAGTTACAGCCCAGCCTCCTGGCAGGACGCTGGGCGCCCGCCTCTTCCGGAGTGACAGGGCGAGGCAGGTGGCCGGGTCCTCTGACCACTCAGGCTGGGTCACGCAACCCAGGTGGCGGGGTGATATGGGCTCCAGCGAACGATCTCACTGGGCGGCTGGGCCGAGGGCCACACCGGGCCGCGGGGAGCATGTTGCGATCACTCAGGAGGCAGAACAGTGGTGGGTTACATTCCGGCTCCCCGGGGTCTTTCTACGTGGTCTTGGGCAGGACGCCGGAGGCTGTCTGTGTGGTGAGCCCTCTCTAGAATGACCAGAGTCAAGGCCCCTCCGTGGTGTGTAGTGGAGGTCAGTGACACGTGTGAGTGGTGGGTGGCGCTTCACACACAGAAAGTCCCTCTGACTTTCTGCGTCTGTTACTTGGGGTTCATCCCAAGGCGAGCAGACGCTTTCAGCTCCACTTAGGTTGGAGGTCACTCACACTGCCATGCCCGTTTCAGAAGTTTTGTCTTGAAATACACCCAGCGTGCCTAGAGAAGTTCCTCCGCCACGTTTCACAGAGGCTGTCAAGAGCCATCGACATTGGTGTCTTTCCGAATCTAAGGCCGCAGGGCAACTGTGTGCATGTGTAAATAGCCCAGCTATGTGATCTGAGGAATTGAACATCGATTTCTTTTTGGGGGGTGGAGTGGGGAGGCAAGGCTAGGGTCTTACTCTGTTGCCCGGGATGGAGTCCAGTGGCATGATCACAGATCACCACAGCCTCCACCTCCTGGGTTCAAACGATCCTCCTGTATCAGCCTCCCAAGTAGCTGGAACCACAGGCATGCACCGCCATGCTCGTCTAATTTTTTTTAAATTTATTTTTTGTAGTGATGGAGGTCTCACTGTGTTGGCTAGCCTGGTCTTGAACTCCTGGGCTGAGGCGATCCTCCCGCAGTGGCCTCCCAAAGGGCTGGGATTATAGGGGTGAGCCAACATCAGTTTCATTGTACCCTGCACCCTCATGTCTTGATTTGGTCAGGGTGGTCCAGATTGACATCTTTTGTTGTGACAAGATTTTAATAGTGCCACTTGTCACTCTTGAAGGCATCCTGCTTTGGATGGCGAGTGACACGGTCGCCTTGTGACCATCTCTTGACAAACTGCCTCTGACCTGCGTGGAGCCCCACGAGACCCTACCCATGCCTGGCTGACCTGTGGGGTCCACACCTGCCTCTCCTCAGCTGTCCTTAAATCCCTCCCAGCTAGGATTATTTCCTTCTCTGCCTTCCAGCCACCACTTTGCCCGTCCGTGCTCCTTCTGCCTCCGAGGCAGCCACGCACGTCTCATTCACTGTGATTTTATTTATTTATTATTGATTGATTGACTGATTGAATCGGGGCCTCACTCTGTCACCCAGGTTGGAGCGCAGTGGCACAGTCATGGCTCTTCACAGCCTCGACCTCCTTGGCTCTGTTGGTCCTTCTACCTCTGCCCACCGAGGAGCTGGGACTGCAGACATGCACCGCCATGTTTGGCAAATTTTTAAAAAATCATCTTTTTGTAGCGACGAGGTCTTGTTCTCTTGCCTAAGCTGGTCTCGAACTCCTGGACTCAAGCCATGCTCCCATCTCAGCCTCCCCAAGTTTTGGGATTATAGGCGTGAGCCACCGTAGCACGCCCCACCTGCCTTGACTCTATGAAAACCGCCTGGTTTATTGTCTTCTGGGAAGTGTGCATTTAAGTATATGCTTATCGACTAAATGTGTGAATGGGTGCATGGGGAGATGGGAATGAGGTAACTTACCTCAAGTAACTTATCTCAGGAGTTTGACAGTGATGTTATCTGTGTTAGTTAGACTTTACTCCAACTGCTTTTGATTGGAATAGAAAACTCAGTGGCATGTGCACTTCAAAGAGGGGAGTCATGTCATGTACACACTTCCGAAAACAAAGGAAAGGAAATGCCTCCCCTTAAAGCTGGATGCAGGAATTTGATAGGCTCCTAATTGTTCTGCAAGATGTTAACATAAATGATCTGTCCCTTTTGGGCTCCTGAAGTCAGAGCGGACCTTTGAGATAGCCTTTTGATTTATGTTCTGCTATCGAGGCTGAACAAGCACGGCACGAGAGCGTCGCTGTCTGTCGAGGCGGTCCATCTCGTCCTGGTGTTTGGCTTCTTTAATTGCTACCTGTGGTTTTCGCTCAGTTTTTGTTTATATTTTAGGGGCTAAATTACCTATCGTTGTATTGTCGCGAATATGGCATCGTCCACTGATGGCTCGCCGGGAGAGCTGTGGAGTTAGTGACCTCGATGAACCCGGGGTACTTACGGTTTCGGGAGGCACCTGTCACCCCTCCGGGACTCGCCACAGCATGTCAGAGTCCTGCCCTTGGGTGCAGGGGTGGGATTGAGATACCAGCGGTGCTTGTGACCCCCCTCATGCCACTGCCACCAGAGCCTGCACGGAGGCCACAGCATCTCCTTGTGGACAGCAGACCCTTTCCACGAGTTTGGGGCGCTCCCGGCGAGGCTGCAGAGCTGACAAAGGCCAAGGCCAGCACGCAAATGGCAAGGTCGGACCTGGCATGACCTCCCCAGAGTCTGTGCAAAGAGCTGACCCACCTCCCTTTGTATCCATCCTTGGAAGGATGCTGATTTTCCTTTTCTCCTCTGCTTGTCTGAGCAGTGTCTGTCAGTCCCGAAATAGCTAATTTTTAATCAGAAAAAAAATTAGCTTTGGGGACTGAATCTTGGGATGAAACCAGGGGGTTTCACCGACGCCCTGTCCCCCATGCCTCGCCTCATGTTTCTGTCCGGTCCACAACCTGGGACTGTGACCCTTTCCGTCTCCAGATTTGAAACCCCTTTGGGGGCTCATTTTCCATTTTTGTTTGTCTCTTAACAAAGACTCTAGTCATAGTTATACACATTTCAGGGTCAGGGTAGGTAAAGCAGTGAGTGTTAGTAACAGTTTGTTTTCAGGTGGTCTTCTGAGAACATCTATCCCTGTTATTGTTGTGGAATTGTCAAAGCATAGAGTTTTAGCACATGATAAAACCTACATACAGCACAGTACTATGACATCAGTGTCCAGGTATCCTTTTGGAGTGTGCTAAATATAGCAACTTGGATATTGCGGGGATTAACGTCCTAGGAACCAAGCAGCTGGGTTTAAAGTGATTAATAATGGACATTCACGGGATTTTCAGAACGGATAGTGATCATGTACAATTCTTTTGTAGTTAGAGATACACAGGCTCTCACTGATTAGTACATTTAGCTCCTGGCGATGGTTGAATTCATTTATTTGCATATTAGCATAACAGAATTGGAAAAAAATCGTTATGTAATACTGCAGAGTGTGGTTATTAATAGAACAAGATGTGGTCTTCCAGACTGCTATTTTTGTGAGTTTGTTTTCTGTTATAGATAGCCACATGTGTACACATGCCATGCTTGTGCATGCATGTGCTCCAAAGGCTCTTTATAAATAGCCGCTATTAACAACAAGCCAAATAATGTAGTGGGAGGTTGACATGGGCCCTCTCTGTCTCGTGAGAGACTGACGGGTAGCAGGTGTCTGCTCTCTAAGTCGAAAATGCCCGGGAAGGGGCGTGCTGTCTTCTGTGAGCATTGCTGATGAAGCCTCTGCTGCTTTGGACCAATTAGTGCGGTCACTGAGGGACAAGTGACCTGGTTTGCAGCCACCGTTAGAATGGCAAGCCATCTGACCCTCTCCACACAGTTTCCTGCTCTTTGGTTTTTCACCTTCTGCCTGTGTCCCGATACCCTGTAGGCATGGCAGATGTAAATTTTCAAATTGTTGATATGGCTTAATGTCTAGTCTTGAAGGAAATAAAGCAAGTTGCTTTGATTTTTTTATTTCTGTCTGGCCATGCTAATAGCTTATATTAAATGCCAATATGGTTATTTGGATGGTTTCGTATTGGAGCCAACAGAATTTCTGGTGAAATGTCAGCTTTGAGGATGTCTTTATCTTTGGGGTATTTGATGATTTGTTGAAATAGATCCATCTGCTCTTTCAGCGCTTCCCCTAGTTTATGTATATTTCCATAAGCAATTTTCTAGACAGGAAGAATAGCATTCAGAGTAAAATTGCTGTGTCATAGGACAGGTATACGTTTAAGCTTTAGTTGCTGCTATCAAATGACTTTCCTAATTAGCTAAACCGGTACACGCACCCACCAGGCTGGATGAGTTCTGGTTGCTCCAAACGCTCACGTCTGGTATTTTCCATGTTTCTTTGCTATTTGTTTTTGGATCGGAACCACTGTGATGGTTATGTAATGGTACCTCACTTTTGGTTGAATTTCCCTACTGACTAATGATGTTGAGCACTTTATTATGTTTCTGGGCCTTTGGATGCTCTCTTTGGTGAAAATGCCTGTTCAAGTCTTTTGCCCATTTAAAAAAGTTGGTTGTTTTTATTTTTAAGAAATGGACATGTAGGACTTTTTTTACATTTTCTGACTGTGTCTTTTGTGTGATAAATAAATTGAAAGTGTCTCTCCTGGTAGGTGACTTGCCTTTTTGCTGTCTTACAGGGTGTTTTTAGCGAATCAGTCTTAATTTTAGAGAAGTCCAATTTGTCACTATTTTTCCATATGGCTATTCTTTTTGCATCCTGCTTCAGAAGTCTTAGTTAGCTGGAGGCCATGGAGATAGTCACTTATTTAACTTCTAGAACCATTGTTGTTTTATTGTTCATATTTAGATCTATGATTTCTCTGGATTTTATCTTATGAAGGGTGTGAGATAGGTGTCAAAATTTCCTTTCCATATACATTTCAGTTAATTTATCCAGCACCATTTATTTGCAAATATCATCTTTTCCACTGCACCGCATTTGCCCTTCATGCTAAGTCAAGTGGTTGGATACGTGTGGGTCTGGTGTTGGAGTCTGTTTCGTTGCATCAGTCCGCCTGCCTGTCCTTGTGCGCACACCCCACTGTCCTCCTCATGCGGTGTCCACCTAACAGAAACCATGACCCATGTATTTTGAGAGACATGTCCAACTCACAGCAGCACTCACTGACAGCCCATCTTTTGAAGTAGCACGTGGTGCAGTGGAAACTTGGAGCGCACCGAGTCGCGCCAGCATAATGTTAAGGGAAAGAAACCAGACACAAGAGAATGTACTTTTGATTTCTTCGTGTAAAGTTCAAAAGCACGTACATTCAATCTTGTGCGTGGCAGGCTGGATATGGCATGGCCTGAGTCACAGGGAGTGAAGGTTCCCCAAGACAGTTACGAGTTAAAGAAAGTAAATTGAGAAGAAGCTGCGTTGCGAAGGGCGTGACAGCAGTGAAAATGCCTGCTGCAAGAATGCTGTGGCCTGAGATTCTTCCCAGTGGACTTTGACCCTCTCTCCCGTTGGGGTGAGTTTTAGGATTCTCATCAGGTATTTGGGTTCCTCCCATGCAAATGAGGCAGTTCTGATTGGTTGATGCTCAACCTCGACTGTAAGCCACTCATGGGCCAGCCATGCAAATAAGGCAGTTCCTGATTGGTTGATGTTTGACCTTGACTGTAAGCCACTCACAGGCCAGCCATTCAAACGAGGCAGTTTTGATTGGTTGATGTTCAACCCTGACTGTAAGCCACTCATGGACCAGCCATGCAAATGAGGCAGTTCTGATTGGTTGATGTTTGACCTTGATTGAGGTTTGTCAAGTGGCTGGTGATTGTGGGGTTTTGTTTCTTTAGCAGCCACCATTGGCTGCTCTTTGTCAGAGAACCAGCAGTGAATGTTTGCAGCTGGCAGTTCAGCTTCTACAGTTCTGTCTCATTCTGAGATTTCCTTCCTCCCGGTAGTGTACCCAGTTCACCCAATTGATGCTGGTCTACTTGGGCCTTGGGTTCCTCCACACTAATTTGGGGTGGCAAGAGTCGGAACAGTGGTTACATTTGGGGCAGCCCAGGTGCCTTCTGGGCGCCAGTAACGCTCGGTTTCCAGGTCTGGGTGGTGACGCCAGGGGTAGGTTCACCTTGTAAAATTCCATTAAACTGTACTGTCGGGTTTTTTTCCTGGAGATATAACATACTTCACTGGATTAAGTTGATGCAAACAATTAAATTGTGAACATTAATCAGATCCACACACTTGTTGGTTACTTCCCCTGCACCGTGTCAGCTGTACCTTTTACAAGCTCGCTGCTGTCTGTGGGTCAGCTGTGTGTTAGGTAAAAATCCCAGCGGGGTCTCCAAAGTGTTAGGTCATACTAGATGGAGGTCTGTGACCTGGTGCCGCATGTAAGATGCAAAGAATTGCAGAGAAGTTAGACTGGAAAATATAGTTTACTTAAAAGTAAGTTGTTAGAGAGAGAGAGAGAGAGAGAGAGAGAGAGAGAGGGAGAGAGGAGAGTCATCTCCCCAAAGTAAGGGAGGGGCTGAAGTTTGGGGAAACATGGCGGCCATAGCTCAGGGAGCCACGTGACCTGACCAGAGTTTAGCAGAGCCTTGGTGAATGGCTGCTTGAGGTTGAATGCTTTTAAGCCTCCCTTTGATGGGGGTGGGGGGCAGGCAGGTTGTTAAGGTGATTGGGTGGTGGTCTGTTTCGGGTCCTCATGAAGGGGTGGGCACCCCCACAGGTGGTGGACAGCAGGCTGTTGGGTGGGTTAGGCACATGACTGTTGCCACAGTGATGGGTCTGTGTCAGGAAGGTCATGAAGGGCTGATTAGTTTAACTTGGTTTTGGCAAATACTTGGAATAGAAATGCTAATAAGCACAAAACCAGTTGGGGAGGGGGCTGCAAAACAGTGATCAGTAGCCGCTTCTGAGGAACCGGTTCTGGCCTTGATTGGAGGGCAAGCGTGGCAATGTTAAGAGAACACGACAGAACCAGGCAGTGTCAAGATGGCTGCGCTTTAGCCATGTCGACTCCATCTGACATCCTTTCAGCGTGGGACGTGTGTTCCTGCCCCAGTGGTGTGCCTGTACGAGGTGGGGCCTGCTGGAGCCTGAGCTCTGTGGTGGGGTGGGGGCTGGGGGAAGGAAAATGTGCAGGAAAAGGATCACTCCTACACTGTTGGGGATAATGCAAATTAATGCAACCTCTTTGGAAAATAGTGTGATAATTTCTAAAAGCACTACCCATTGACCTTCCATATGACCCAGCAATTCCCCTATTGGGAATATACCCAAAGGAACTCAAACCATTCTACAAAAAAGATACCTGCACATGCATGTTTATTGCAACACTATTCACAATACCAAAATCATGACCCTAACCATGCTGCTCACTGAAACTGGACTGGATAAAAAAAGTGGTACATAGCCCAATGGAATATTACACAGCCTTAAAGAAGGACAAACATACGGACTTTGCATCAACTTGGATGGATTTAGAGTCTACATACTCATGATCTATCACAGAACAAAAACAGATACCACATGTTCTCACTCATAAGCGGGCCCTAA